>NW_026974858.1:300000-380468 GCF_030014295.1 Loxodonta africana | reverse complement strand
TAGGGTTAGGGATAAGTTTAGGGATTGCGTTAGGTTTAGGGGTGGGGATACGGTTAGGGGTTAGGGTGAGGGTTAGGGTTAGGTTTAGAGTTCAGGTGAGGGTTTAGGGTAAGGGTTATGGTAAGGGTCAGAGTTAGAGATAGGGTTAGGCTTAGGGTGAATTTTGAGTTAATAGTGAGGGTTAGGGTAAGGTTTAGGGTTAAGGTTAGAGTTAGGATTCAGATTAGTGTTAGGGTTAGTTTTAGGTTTAGGGTAGAGGCAAGGTTAGGGTTAAGGCTAGGATTACGCTCAAGGGTAGGGCTCGGTTAGGGTTAGGGCTTGGTTTAGGGTTAGTTAGTACTATTGTTTAGGGTTAGGGTCAGGGTCAGCTTTCGAGTTATTGTTAGGGATAGGGTTAGGGTAGAGTTAAGATTAGGGTTAATTGTAGGGTTAGGGTAAAGGTTAGGTTTAGGTCAGGTTTAGGGTTAGGATTAGGGATAGGGTTAGATTTAGGGAAAGGGTTAGGGTTCGTGGGAGGGTTAGTGTTAGGTTTAGAGTTAAGCTGATGATTTACGGTGTTACGGTTAGGGTCAGGGTTAGAGTTAGTGTTAGTTTTAGGTTTAGGGCTAGAGTGAGGGGATAGTTTAGGGTTAGGTTTAGTTTTAGGGTTAGGTTTAGGGTGAAGGTGAAGATTAGTGTTAGGGTAAATATTAGAGTTAGGTGTTTGGGGTATGGTTAGGATCAGGTTAGGGTTAGGTTTAGGGTTAGGATTAGGGTTAGGGTGAGAGTTGGGGGAGATTTAGTATTATGTTTAGTTTTAGGGTTAGGCTTGGGGTAAGGTTATGTTATGTATGAGGGTTAGCGTTAGGGTTAGGGTTAGGGGTTTTGGATTCAGTTTAGGGTCAGGGTAAGGGTTTGGGTTAGGTTTAGGGTTAGGGTTAGCGTTAGAGTTAGGTTTAGGGTTAGCTTTAGTTTTGGTTAGGGTTAGGATTGGAATGAAGTTAGGGTAGGTTTAGGGTTATGGGTAGGGTGAAATTTTGGTTGAAGATGAGGGTTGGGTTTAGGGTTACGGTTAGAGTTATTGTTAGGGTTAGGTTTGAGTTTATGGTAGGATTAAAGTTAGGGTTAAGGTTAGGTTAGGGTTATGGTCAGGGTTAGGATTAGGCTTAGGGTGAGGGTTAGGATCAGAGTTATTGTAAGGGTTAGTTTTAGGGTTACAGGTGGGCCAAAGTTAAGGCTAGGGTTAGGTTTAGGGGTAGGGATAAGTTTAGAGTTAGGGTGAGCTTTAGGTTTGGCATAGGGTGAACTTTAAGATCGGGTGAGTGTTAGGGTTAGGGTTATGACTAAGGTTTCGTTGAGTTTTCAGGTTAGTGTTAAGATTGTGTTTCGTGTTAGGGTTAAGTTGACGGGTTTTGTTTAGTTTTAGGGTTAGTTTATAGATTTTAGGTTAGGGTTAAGTTTAGTGTTACGGTTAGGCTTGGGGTCACTGTTTGTGTTAGGCGTTGTGGTTGGGGTGAAGGTTAGGTTTAGGGTTAGGGTTGGGTAGGGTTAGGATTCTGGTTATGGTAAGGTGTTAGGGGTTAGAGTTTTAGTTTAGGGTTAGGGCTTGGGTGAGGGTACTTGTTAGTCATTGTGGTTCTGGTCATAGTTAGGTTTGGTTTAGGGTTAGTGGTAGGTTTATGATTAGGTTTAGGGTTAGTGTTTAGGTTAGGGTGAGAGTTAGGGTTAAGGTTTGGGTTAGGCTTTGGTGTCAGGGGTTAGGGTTTGGGTTAGAGTTAACATTCGGGCTTACGGGTTCAGCTTAATATTAGGATTACGGAGAGCATTAGGGTTAGGGTTTGGGGATACGGTTAGGGGTTAGGGTGAGGGTTATGGTTAGTTTTACAGTTAAGGCGAGGGATTAGGGTAAGTGTTACGTTTAGGGTTAGAGTTAGGATTAGGTGTAGTTCAGGGTTAGGTGTAGCGTAAGATTTCGGTTTAGGTTCAGGTTTCGAATTAGAGTTAGTGTTTATTTAGGATCAAGGGTAGAGTTAGGGTTTGGGTTAGGGTTAGGTCTACGGTTATTTTAGGATTAGGTCTAGGCTTAGGTTGAGGGCTAATGTAAGGCTGAGTTTTAGGGATACAGGTGGAGCAGTGTTATGGTTAGAGTTTGGTTTAAGGTTAGGGTTTGGGTTAGGTTTAGGTTTAGGGTTAAGTTTAGGGTTAGGGTTGGATGAAGTTTAGGATGGGGTGAGGGTTATTCTTATGGTTAGGGCTAGAGTCGGATTTTGTGTTCAGGTTAGTGTTAAGGTTAGGTTTAGGGTTCGGGTAAGGTTTACGAGGTACGTTTAGCGTTATTGCTAGGTTTAGGTTCAGGGTTAGAGTGACATTTAGGTTCAGGGTGAGGGTTAAGATAAGGGTTAGGATTAGGGTGAGGATTATACTTAGAGGTTAGGTTTAGGGTGTTAGGGTTAGGTTTATGGTTAGGGTAGGGTTAAGTTTAGGGTTAATGTCAGGGTTAGTGTTAGATTAGGGTTACTGCTTGTGTTTGGGTTAGGGTTAGGGATAAGTTTAGGGATTGCGTTAGGTTTAGGGGTGGGGATACGGTTAGGGGTTAGGGTGAGGGTTAGGGTTAGGTTTAGAGTTCAGGTGAGGGTTTAGGGTAAGGGTTATGGTAAGGGTCAGAGTTAGAGATAGGGTTAGGCTTAGGGTGAATTTTGAGTTAATAGTGAGGGTTAGGGTAAGGTTTAGGGTTAAGGTTAGAGTTAGGAATCAGATTAGTGTTAGGGTTAGTTTTAGGTTTAGGGTTAGGGTAGAGGCAAGGTTAGGGTTAAGGCTAGGATTACGCTCAAGGGTAGGGCTCGGTTAGGGTTAGGGCTCGGTTTAGGGTTAGAGTTAGTACTAGGGTTTAGGGTTAGGGTTAGGGTCAGCTTTCGAGTTATTGTTAGGGATAGGGTTAGGGTAGAGTTAAGATTAGGGTTAAGTGTAGGGTTAGGGTAAAGGTTAGGTTTAGGTCAGGTTTAGGGTTAGGGTTAGGGAAAGGGTTAGATTTAGGGAAAGGGTTAGGGTTCGTGGGAGGGTTAGTGTTAGGTTTACAGTTAAGCTGATGATTTACGGTGTTACGGTTAGGGTCAGGGTTAGAGTTAGTGTTAGTTTCAGGTTTAGGGCTAGAGTGAGGGGATAGTTTAGGGTTAGGTTTAGTTTTAGGGTTAGGTTTAGGGTGAAGGTGAAGATTAGAGTTAGGGTAAATATTAGAGTTAGGTGTTTGGGGTATGGTTAGGATCAGGTTAGGGTTAGTTTTAGGGTTAGGATTAGGGTTAGGGTGAGAGTTGGGGGAGATTTAGTATTATGTTTAGTTTTAGGGTTAGGCTTGGGGTAAGGTTATGTTATGTGTGAGGGTTAGCGTTAGGGTTAGGGTTAGGGGTTTTGGATTCAGTTTAGGGTCAGGGTAAGGGTTTGGGTTAGGTTTAGGGTTAGGGTTAGCGTTAGAGTTAGGTTTAGGGTTAGCTTTAGTTTTGGTTAGGGTTAGGATTGGAATGAAGTTAGGGTAGGTTTAGGGTTATGGGTAGGGTGAAATTTTGGTTGAAGATGAGGGTTGGGTTTAGGGTTAGGGTTAGAGTTATTGTTAGGGTTAGGTTTGAGTTTATGGTAGGATTAAAGTTAGGGTTAAGGTTAGGTTAGGGTTATGGTCAGGGTTAGGATTAGGCTTAGGCTGAGGGTTAGGATCAGAGTTATTGTAAGGGTTAGTTTTAGGGTTACAGGTGGGCCAAGGGTAAGGCTAGGGTTAGGTTTAGGGGTAGGGATAAGTTTAGAGTTAGGGTGAGCTTTAGGTTTGGCATAGGGTGAACTTTAAGATCGGGTGAGTGTTAGGGTTAGGGTTATGACTAAGGTTTGGTTGTGTTTTCAGGTTAGTGTTAAGATTGTGTTTCGTGTTAGGGTTAAGTTGACGGGTTTTGTTTAGTTTTAGGGTTAGTTTATAGATTTTAGGTTAGGGTTAAGTTTAGTGTTACGGTTAGGCTTGGGGTCACTGTTTGTGTTAGGCGTTGTGGTTGGGGTGAAGGTTAGGTTTAGGGTTAGGGTTGGGTAGGGTTAGGATTCTGGTTATGGTAAGGTGTTAGGGGTTAGAGTTTTAGTTTAGGGTTAGGGCTTGGGTGAGGGTACTTGTTAGTCATTGTGGTTCTGGTCATGGTTAGGTTTGGTTTAGTGTTAGGGGTAGGTTTATGATTAGGTTTAGGGTTAGTGTTTAGGTTAGGGTGAGAGTTAGGGTTAAGGTTTGGGTTAGGCTTTGGTGTCAGGGGTTAGGGTTTGGGTTAGAGTTAACATTCGGGCTTACGGGTTCAGCTTAATATTAGGATTACGGAGAGCATTAGGGTTAGGGTTTGGGGATACGGTTAGGGGTTAGGGTGAGGGTTATGGTTAGTTTTACAGTTAAGGCGAGGGATTAGGGTAAGTGTTACGTTTAGGGTTAGAGTTAGGATTAGGTGTAGTTCAGGGTTAGGTGTAGCGTAAGATTTGGGTTTAGGTTCAGGTTTCGAATTAGAGTTAGTGTTTATTTAGGATCAAGGGTAGAGTTAGGGTTTGGGTTAGGGTTAGGTCTACGGTTATTTTAGGATTAGGTCTAGGCTTAGGTTGAGGGCTAATGTAAGGCTGAGTTTTAGGGATACAGGTGGAGCAGTGTTATGGTTAGAGTTTGGTTTAAGGTTAGGGTTTGGGTTCGGTTTAGGTTTAGGGTTAAGTTTAGGGTTAGGGTTGGATGAAGTTTAGCATGGGGTGAGGGTTATTCTTATGGTAAGGGCTAGAGTCGGATTTTGTGTTCAGGTTAGTGTTAAGGTTAGGTTTAGGGTTCGGGTAAGGTTTACGAGGTACGTTTAGCGTTATTGCTAGGTTTAGGTTCAGGGTTAGAGTGACATTTAGGTTCAGGGTGAGGGTTAAGATAAGGGTTAGGATTAGGGTGAGGATTATACTTAGAGGTTAGGTTTAGGGTGTTAGGGTTAGGTTTATGGTTAGGGTAGGGTTAAGTTTAGGGTTAATGTCAGGGTTAGTGTTAGATTAGGGTTACTGCTT
Organism: Loxodonta africana; assembly: GCF_030014295.1. Lineage (NCBI taxonomy): Eukaryota > Metazoa > Chordata > Mammalia > Proboscidea > Elephantidae > Loxodonta > Loxodonta africana. Next base: position 375,446 of record NW_026974858.1, on the reverse strand, counting down.
GTGTTTGGGTTAGGGTTAGGGATAAGTTTAGGGATTGCGTTAGGTTTAGGGGTGGGGATACGGTTAGGGGTTAGGGTGAGGGTTAGGGTTAGGTTTAGAGTTCAGGTGAGGGTTTAGGGTAAGGGTTATGGTAAGGGTCAGAGTTAGAGATAGGGTTAGGCTTAGGGTGAATTTTGAGTTAATAGTGAGGGTTAGGGTAAGGTTTAGGGTTAAGGTTAGAGTTAGGAATCAGATTAGTGTTAGGGTTAGTTTTAGGTTTAGGGTTAGGGTAGAGGCAAGGTTAGGGTTAAGGCTAGGATTACGCTCAAGGGTAGGGCTCGGTTAGGGTTAGGGCTCGGTTTAGGGTTAGAGTTAGTACTAGGGTTTAGGGTTAGGGTTAGGGTCAGCTTTCGAGTTATTGTTAGCGATAGGGTTAGGGTAGAGTTAAGATTAGGGTTAAGTGTAGGGTTAGGGTAAAGGTTAGGTTTAGGTCAGGTTTAGGGTTAGGGTTAGGGATAGGGTTAGATTTAGGGAAAGGGTTAGGGTTCGTGGGAGGGTTAGTGTTAGGTTTACAGTTAAGCTGATGATTTACGGTGTTACGGTTAGGGTCAGGGTTAGAGTTAGTGTTAGTTTTAGGTTTAGGGCTAGAGTGAGGGGATAGTTTAGGGTTAGGTTTAGTTTTAGGGTTAGGTTTAGGGTGAAGGTGAAGATTAGAGTTAGGGTAAATATTAGAGTTAGGTGTTTGGGGTATGGTTAGGATCAGGTTAGGGTTAGGTTTAGGGTTAGGATTAGGGTTAGGGTGAGAGTTGGGGGAGATTTAGTATTATGTTTAGTTTTAGGGTTAGGCTTGGGGTAAGGTTATGTTATGTGTGAGGGTTAGCGTTAGGGTTAGGGTGAGGGGCTTTGGATTCAGTTTAGGGTCAGGGTAAGGGTTTGGGTTAGGTTTAGGGTTAGGGTTAGCGTTAGAGTTAGGTTTAGGGTTAGCTTTAGTTTTGGCTAGGGTTAGGATTGGAATGAAGTTAGGGTAGGTTTAGGGTTATGGGTAGGGTGCAATTTTGGTTGAAGATGAGGGTTGGGTTTAGGGTTAGGGTTAGAGTTATTGTTAGGGTTAGGTTTGAGTTTATGGTAGGATTAAAGTTAGGGTTAAGGTTAGGTTAGGGTTATGGTCAGGGTTAGGATTAGGCTTAGGGTGAGGGTTAGGATCAGAGTTATTGTAAGGGTTAGTTTTAGGGTTACAGGTGGGCCAAGGGTAAGGCTAGGGTTAGGTTTAGGGGTAGGGATAAGTTTAGAGTTAGGGTGAGCTTTAGGTTTGGCATAGGGTGAACTTTAAGATCGGGTGAGTGTTAGGGTTAGGGTTATGACTAAGGTTTCGTTGAGTTTTCAGGTTAGTGTTAAGATTGCGTTTCGTGTTAGGGTTAAGTTTACGGGTTTTGTTTAGTTTTAGGGTTAGTTTATAGATTTTAGGTTAGGGTTAAGTTTAGTGTTACGGTTAGGCTTGGGGTCACTGTTTGTGTTAGGCGTTGTGGTTGGGGTGAAGGTTAGGTTTAGGGTTAGGTTTGGGTAGGGTTAGGATTCTGGTTATGGTAAGGTGTTAGGGGTTAGAGTTTTAGTTTAGGGTTAGGGCTTGGGTGAGGGTACTTGTTAGTCATTGTGGTTCTGGTCATGGTTAGGTTTGGTTTAGGGTTAGTGGTAGGTTTATGATTAGGTTTAGGGTTAGTGTTTAGGTTAGGGTGAGAGTTAGGGTTAAGGTTTGGGTTAGGCTTTGGTGTCAGGGGTTAGGGTTTGGGTTAGAGTTAACATTCGGGCTTACGGGTTCAGCTTAATATTAGGATTACGGAGAGCATTAGGGTTAGGGTTTGGGGATACGGTTAGGGGTTAGGGTGAGGGTTATGGTTAGTTTTACAGTTAAGGCGAGGGATTAGGGTAAGTGTTACATTTAGGGTTAGAGTTAGGATTAGGTGTAGTTCAGGGTTAGGTGTAGCGTAAGATTTCGGTTTAGGTTCAGGTTTCGAATTAGAGTTAGTGTTTATTTAGGATCAAGGGTAGAGTTAGGGTTTGGGTTAGGGTTAGGTCTACGGTTATTTTAGGATTAGGTCTAGGCTTAGGTTGAGGGCTAATGTAAGGCTGAGTTTTAGGGATACAGGTGGAGCAGTGTTATGGTTAGAGTTTGGTTTAAGGTTAGGGTTTGGGTTAGGTTTAGGTTTAGGGTTAAGTTTAGGGTTAGGGTTGGATGAAGTTTAGGATGGGGTGAGGGTTATTCTTATGGTTAGGGCTAGAGTCGGATTTTGTGTTCAGGTTAGTGTTAAGGTTAGGTTTAGGGTTCGGGTAAGGTTTACGAGGTACGTTTAGCGTTATTGCTAGGTTTAGGTTCAGGGTTAGAGTGACATTTAGGTTCAGGGTGAGGGTTAAGATAAGGGTTAGGATTAGGGTGAGGATTATACTTAGAGGTTAGGTTTAGGGTGTTAGGGTTAGGTTTATGGTTAGGGTAGGGTTAAGTTTAGGGTTAATGTCAGGGTTAGTGTTAGATTAGGGTTACTGTTTGTGTTTGGGTTAGGGTTAGGGATAAGTTTAGGGATTGCGTTAGGTTTAGGGGTGGGGATACGGTTAGGGGTTAGGGTGAGGGTTAGGGTTAGGTTTAGAGTTCAGGTGAGGGTTTAGGGTAAGGGTTATGGTAAGGGTCAGAGTTAGAGATAGGGTTAGGCTTAGGGTGAATTTTGAGTTAATAGTGAGGGTTAGGGTAAGGTTTAGGGTTAAGGTTAGAGTTAGGAATCAGATTAGTGTTAGGGTTAGTTTTAGGTTTAGGGTTAGGGTAGAGGCAAGGTTAGGGTTAAGGCTAGGATTACGCTCAAGGGTAGGGCTCGGTTAGGGTTAGGGCTCAGTTTAGGGTTAGAGTTAGTACTAGGGTTTAGGGTTAGGGTTAGGGTCAGCTTTCGAGTTATTGTTAGGGATAGGGTTTGGGTAGAGTTAAGATTAGGGTTAAGTGTAGGGTTAGGGTAAAGGTTAGGTTTAGGTCAAGTTTAGGGTTAGGATTAGGGATAGGGTTAGATTTAGGGAAAGGGTTAGGGTTCGTGGGAGGGTTAGTGTTAGGTTTACAGTTAAGCTGATGATTTACGGTGTTACGGTTAGGGTCAGGGTTAGAGTTAGTGTTAGTTTTAGGTTTAGGGCTAGAGTGAGGGGATAGTTTAGGGTTAGGTTTAGTTTTAAGGTTAAGTTTAGGGTGAAGGTGAAGATTAGAGTTAGGGTAAATATTAGAGTTAGGTGTTTGGGGTATGTTTAGGATCAGGTTAGGGTTAGGTTTAGGGTTAGGATTAGGGTTAGGGTGAGAGTTGGGGGAGATTTAGTATTATGTTTAGTTTTAGGGTTAGGCTTGGGGTAAGGTTATGTTATGTGTGAGGGTTAGCGTTAGGGTTAGGGTTAGGGGCTTTGGATTCAGTTTAGGGTCAGGGTAAGGGTTTGGGTTAGGTTTAGGGTTAGGGTTAGCGTTAGAGTTAGGTTTAGGGTTAGCTTTAGTTTTGGCTAGGGTTAGGATTGGAATGAAGTTAGGGTAGGTTTAGGGTTATGGGTAGGGTGCAATTTTGGTTGAAGATGAGGGTTGGGTTTAGGGTTAGGGTTAGAGTTATTGTTAGGGTTAGGTTTGAGTTTATGGTAGGATTAAAGTTAGGGTTAAGGTTAGGTTAGGGTTATGGTCAGGGTTAGGATTAGGCTTAGGGTGAGGGTTAGGATCAGAGTTATTGTAAGGGTTAGTTTTAGGGTTACAGGTGGGCCAAGGGTAAGGCTAGGGTTAGGTTTAGGGGTAGGGATAAGTTTAGAGTTAGGGTGAGCTTTAGGTTTGGCATAGGGTGAACTTTAAGATCGGGTGAGTGTTAGGGTTAGGGTTATGACTAAGGTTTCGTTGAGTTTTCAGGTTAGTGTTAAGATTGCGTTTCGTGTTAGGGTTAAGTTTACGGGTTTTGTTTAGTTTTAGGGTTAGTTTATAGATTTTAGGTTAGGGTTAAGTTTAGTGTTACGGTTAGGCTTGGGGTCACTGTTTGTGTTAGGCGTTGTGGTTGGGGTGAAGGTTAGGTTTAGGGTTAGGTTTGGGTAGGGTTAGGATTCTGGTTATGGTAAGGTGTTAGGGGTTAGAGTTTTAGTTTAGGGTTAGGGCTTGGGTGAGGGTACTTGTTAGTCATTGTGGTTCTGGTCATGGTTAGGTTTGGTTTAGGGTTAGTGGTAGGTTTATGATTAGGTTTAGGGTTAGTGTTTAGGTTAGGGTGAGAGTTAGGGTTAAGGTTTGGGTTAGGCTTTGGTGTCAGGGGTTAGGGTTTGGGTTAGAGTTAACATTCGGGCTTACGGGTTCAGCTTAATATTAGGATTACGGAGAGCATTAGGGTTAGGGTTTGGGGATACGGTTAGGGGTTAGGGTGAGGGTTATGGTTAGTTTTACAGTTAAGGCGAGGGATTAGGGTAAGTGTTACATTTAGGGTTAGAGTTAGGATTAGGTGTAGTTCAGGGTTAGGTGTAGCGTAAGATTTCGGTTTAGGTTCAGGTTTCGAATTAGAGTTAGTGTTTATTTAGGATCAAGGGTAGAGTTAGGGTTTGGGTTAGGGTTAGGTCTACGGTTATTTTAGGATTAGGTCTAGGCTTAGGTTGAGGGCTAATGTAAGGCTGAGTTTTAGGGATAGAGGTGGAGCAGTGTTATGGTTAGAGTTTGGTTTAAGGTTAGGGTTTGGGTTAGGTTTAGGTTTAGGGTTAAGTTTAGGGTTAGGGTTGGATGAAGTTTAGGATGGGGTGAGGGTTATTCTTATGGTTAGGGCTAGAGTCGGATTTTGTGTTCAGGTTAGTGTTAAGGTTAGGTTTAGGGTTCGGGTAAGGTTTACGAGGTACGTTTAGCGTTATTGCTAGGTTTAGGTTCAGGGTTAGAGTGACATTTAGGTTCAGGGTGAGGGTTAAGATAAGGGTTAGGATTAGGGTGAGGATTATACTTAGAGGTTAGGTTTAGGGTGTTAGGGTTAGGTTTATGGTTAGGGTAGGGTTAAGTTTAGGGTTAATGTCAGGGTTAGTGTTAGATTAGGGTTACTGTTTGTGTTTGGGTTAGGGTTAGGGATAAGTTTAGGGATTGCGTTAGGTTTAGGGGTGGGGATACGGTTAGGGGTTAGGGTGAGGGTTAGGGTTAGGTTTAGAGTTCAGGTGAGGGTTTAGGGTAAGGGTTATGGTAAGGGTCAGAGTTAGAGATAGGGTTAGGCTTAGGGTGAATTTTGAGTTAATAGTGAGGGTTAGGGTAAGGTTTAGGGTTAAGGTTAGAGTTAGGAATCAGATTAGTGTTAGGGTTAGTTTTAGGTTTAGGGTTAGGGTAGAGGCAAGGTTAGGGTTAAGGCTAGGATTACGCTCAAGGGTAGGGCTCGGTTAGGGTTAGGGCTCAGTTTAGGGTTAGAGTTAGTACTAGGGTTTAGGGTTAGGGTTAGGGTCAGCTTTCGAGTTATTGTTAGGGATAGGGTTTGGGTAGAGTTAAGATTAGGGTTAAGTGTAGGGTTAGGGTAAAGGTTAGGTTTAGGTCAAGTTTAGGGTTAGGATTAGGGATAGGGTTAGATTTAGGGAAAGGGTTAGGGTTCGTGGGAGGGTTAGTGTTAGGTTTACAGTTAAGCTGATGATTTACGGTGTTACGGTTAGGGTCAGGGTTAGAGTTAGTGTTAGTTTTAGGTTTAGGGCTAGAGTGAGGGGATAGTTTAGGGTTAGGTTTAGTTTTAAGGTTAAGTTTAGGGTGAAGGTGAAGATTAGAGTTAGGGTAAATATTAGAGTTAGGTGTTTGGGGTATGTTTAGGATCAGGTTAGGGTTAGGTTTAGGGTTAGGATTAGGGTTAGGGTGAGAGTTGGGGGAGATTTAGTATTATGTTTAGTTTTAGGGTTAGGCTTGGGGTAAGGTTATGTTATGTGTGAGGGTTAGCGTTAGGGTTTGGGTTAGGGGTTTTGGGTTCAGTTTAGGGTCAGGGTAAGGGTTTGGGTTAGGTTTAGGGTTAGGGTTAGCGTTAGAGGTAGGTTTAGGGTTAGCTATAGTTTTGGTTAGGGTTAGGATTGGAATGAAGTTAGGGTAGGTTTAGGGTTATGGGTAGGGTGAAATTTTGGTTGAAGATGAGGGTTGGGTTTAGGGTTAGGGTTAGAGTTATTGTTAGGGTTAGGTTTGAGTTTATGGTAGGATTAAAGTTAGGGTTAAGGTTAGGTTAGGGTTATGGTCAGGGTTAGGATTAGGCTTAGGCTGAGGGTTAGGATCAGAGTTATTGTAAGGGTTAGTTTTAGGGTTACAGGTGGGCCAAGGGTAAGGCTACGGTTAGGTTTAGGGGTAGGGATAAGTTTAGAGTTAGGGTGAGCTTTAGGTTTGGCATAGGGTGAACTTTAAGATCGGGTGAGTGTTAGGGTTAGGGTTATGACTAAGGTTTCGTTGAGTTTTCAGGTTAGTGTTAAGATTGCGTTTCGTGTTAGGGTTAAGTTGACGGGTTTTGTTTAGTTTTAGGGTTAGTTTATAGATTTTAGGTTAGGGTTAAGTTTAGTGTTACGGTTAGGCTTGGGGTCACTGTTTGTGTTAGGCGTTGTGGTTGGGGTGAAGGTTAGGTTTAGGGTTAGGTTTGGGTAGGGTTAGGATTCTGGTTATGGTAAGGTGTTAGGGGTTAGAGTTTTAGTTTAGGGTTAGGGCTTGGGTGAGGGTACTTGTTAGTCATTGTGGTTCTGGTCATGGTTAGGTTTGGTTTAGGGTTAGTGGTAGGTTTATGATTAGGTTTAGGGTTAGTGTTTAGGTTAGGGTGAGAGTTAGGGTTAAGGTTTGGGTTAGGCTTTGGTGTCAGGGGTTAGGGTTTGGGTTAGAGTTAACATTCGGGCTTACGGGTTCAGCTTAATATTAGGATTACGGAGAGCATTAGGGTTAGGGTTTGGGGATACGGTTAGGGGTTAGGGTGAGGGTTATGGTTAGTTTTACAGTTAAGGCGAGGGATTAGGGTAAGTGTTACGTTTAGGGTTAGAGTTAGGATTAGGTGTAGTTCAGGGTTAGGTGTAGCGTAAGATTTCGGTTTAGGTTCAGGTTTCGAATTAGAGTTAGTGTTTATTTAGGATCAAGGGTAGAGTTAGGGTTTGGGTTAGGGTTAGGTCTACGGTTATTTTAGGATTAGGTCTAGGCTTAGGTTGAGGGCTAATGTAAGGCTGAGTTTTAGGGATAGAGGTGGAGCAGTGTTATGGTTAGAGTTTGGTTTAAGGTTAGGGTTTGGGTTAGGTTTAGGTTTAGGGTTAAGTTTAGGGTTAGGGTTGGATGAAGTTTAGGATGGGGTGAGGGTTATTCTTATGGTTAGGGCTAGAGTCGGATTTTGTGTTCAGGTTAGTGTTAAGGTTAGGTTTAGGGTTCGGGTAAGGTTTACGAGGTACGTTTAGCGTTATTGCTAGGTTTAGGTTCAGGGTTAGAGTGACATTTAGGTTCAGGGTGAGGGTTAAGATAAGGGTTAGGATTAGGGTGAGGATTATACTTAGAGGTTAGGTTTAGGGTGTTAGGGTTAGGTTTATGGTTAGGGTAGGGTTAAGTTTAGGGTTAATGTCAGGGTTAGTGTTAGATTAGGGTTACTGTTTGTGTTTGGGTTAGGGTTAGGGATAAGTTTAGGGATTGCGTTAGGTTTAGGGGTGGGGATACGGTTAGGGGTTAGGGTGAGGGTTAGGGTTAGGTTTAGAGTTCAGGTGAGGGTTTAGGGTAAGGGTTATGGTAAGGGTCAGAGTTAGAGATAGGGTTAGGCTTAGGGTGAATTTTGAGTTAATAGTGAGGGTTAGGGTAAGGTTTAGGGTTAAGGTTAGAGTTAGGAATCAGATTAGTGTTAGGGTTAGTTTTAGGTTTAGGGTTAGGGTAGAGGCAAGGTTAGGGTTAAGGCTAGGATTACGCTCAAGGGTAGGGCTCGGTTAGGGTTAGGGCTCAGTTTAGGGTTAGAGTTAGTACTAGGGTTTAGGGTTAGGGTTAGGGTCAGCTTTCGAGTTATTGTTAGGGATAGGGTTTGGGTAGAGTTAAGATTAGGGTTAAGTGTAGGGTTAGGGTAAAGGTTAGGTTTAGGTCAAGTTTAGGGTTAGGATTAGGGATAGGGTTAGATTTAGGGAAAGGGTTAGGGTTCGTGGGAGGGTTAGTGTTAGGTTTACAGTTAAGCTGATGATTTACGGTGTTACGGTTAGGGTCAGGGTTAGAGTTAGTGTTAGTTTTAGGTTTAGGGCTAGAGTGAGGGGATAGTTTAGGGTTAGGTTTAGTTTTAAGGTTAAGTTTAGGGTGAAGGTGAAGATTAGAGTTAGGGTAAATATTAGAGTTAGGTGTTTGGGGTATGTTTAGGATCAGGTTAGGGTTAGGTTTAGGGTTAGGATTAGGGTTAGGGTGAGAGTTGGGGGAGATTTAGTATTATGTTTAGTTTTAGGGTTAGGCTTGGGGTAAGGTTATGTTATGTGTGAGGGTTAGCGTTAGGGTTTGGGTTAGGGGTTTTGGGTTCAGTTTAGGGTCAGGGTAAGGGTTTGGGTTAGGTTTAGGGTTAGGGTTAGCGTTAGAGGTAGGTTTAGGGTTAGCTATAGTTTTGGTTAGGGTTAGGATTGGAATGAAGTTAGGGTAGGTTTAGGGTTATGGGTAGGGTGAAATTTTGGTTGAAGATGAGGGTTGGGTTTAGGGTTAGGGTTAGAGTTATTGTTAGGGTTAGGTTTGAGTTTATGGTAGGATTAAAGTTAGGGTTAAGGTTAGGTTAGGGTTATGGTCAGGGTTAGGATTAGGCTTAGGCTGAGGGTTAGGATCAGAGTTATTGTAAGGGTTAGTTTTAGGGTTACAGGTGGGCCAAGGGTAAGGCTACGGTTAGGTTTAGGGGTAGGGATAAGTTTAGAGTTAGGGTGAGCTTTAGGTTTGGCATAGGGTGAACTTTAAGATCGGGTGAGTGTTAGGGTTAGGGTTATGACTAAGGTTTGGTTGAGTTTTCAGGTTAGTGTTAAGATTGTGTTTCGTGTTAGGGTTAAGTTGACGGGTTTTGTTTAGTTTTAGGGTTAGTTTATAGATTTTAGGTTAGGGTTAAGTTTAGTGTTACGGTTAGGCTTGGGGTGACTGTTTGTGTTAGGCGTTGTGGTTGGGGTGAAGGTTAGGTTTAGGGTTAGGGTTGGGTAGGGTTAGGATTCTGGTTATGGTAAGGTGTTAGGGGTTAGAGTTTTAGTTTAGGGTTAGGGCTTGGGTGAGGGTACTTGTTAGTCATTGTGGTTCTGGTCATAGTTAGGTTTGGTTTAGGGTTAGTGGTAGGTTTATGATTAGGTTTAGGGTTAGTGTTTAGGTTAGGGTGAGAGTTAGGGTTAAGGTTTGGGTTAGGCTTTGGTGTCAGGGGTTAGGGTTTGGGTTAGAGTTAACATTCGGGCTTACGGGTTCAGCTTAATATTAGGATTACGGAGAGCATTAGGGTTAGGGTTTGGGGATACGGTTAGGGGTTAGGGTGAGGGTTATGGTTAGTTTTACAGTTAAGGCGAGGGATTAGGGTAAGTGTTACGTTTAGGGTTAGAGTTAGGATTAGGTGTAGTTCAGGGTTAGGTGTAGCGTAAGATTTCGGTTTAGGTTCAGGTTTCGAATTAGAGTTAGTGTTTATTTAGGATCAAGGGTAGAGTTAGGGTTTGGGTTAGGGTTAGGTCTACGGTTATTTTAGGATTAGGTCTAGGCTTAGGTTGAGGGCTAATGTAAGGCTGAGTTTTAGGGATACAGGTGGAGCAGTGTTATGGTTAGAGTTTGGTTTAAGGTTAGGGTTTGGGTTAGGTTTAGGTTTAGGGTTAAGTTTAGGGTTAGGGTTGGATGAAGTTTAGGATGGGGTGAGGGTTATTCTTATGGTTAGGGCTAGAGTCGGATTTTGTGTTCAGGTTAGTGTTAAGGTTAGGTTTAGGGTTCGGGTAAGGTTTACGAGGTACGTTTAGCGTTATTGCTAGGTTTAGGTTCAGGGTTAGAGTGACATTTAGGTTCAGGGTGAGGGTTAAGATAAGGGTTAGGATTAGGGTGAGGATTATACTTAGAGGTTAGGTTTAGGGTGTTAGGGTTAGGTTTATGGTTAGGGTAGGGTTAAGTTTAGGGTTAATGTCAGGGTTAGTGTTAGATTAGGGTTACTGCTTGTGTTTGGGTTAGGGTTAGGGATAAGTTTAGGGATTGCGTTAGGTTTAGGGGTGGGGATACGGTTAGGGGTTAGGGTGAGGGTTAGGGTTAGGTTTAGAGTTCAGGTGAGGGTTTAGGGTAAGGGTTATGGTAAGGGTCAGAGTTAGAGATAGGGTTAGGCTTAGGGTGAATTTTGAGTTAATAGTGAGGGTTAGGGTAAGGTTTAGGGTTAAGGTTAGAGTTAGGAATCAGATTAGTGTTAGGGTTAGTTTTAGGTTTAGGGTTAGGGTAGAGGCAAGGTTAGGGTTAAGGCTAGGATTACGCTCAAGGGTAGGGCTCGGTTAGGGTTAGGGCTCGGTTTAGGGTTAGAGTTAGTACTAGGGTTTAGGGTTAGGGTTAGGGTCAGCTTTCGAGTTATTGTTAGCGATAGGGTTAGGGTAGAGTTAAGATTAGGGTTAAGTGTAGGGTTAGGGTAAAGGTTAGGTTTAGGTCAGGTTTAGGGTTAGGGTTAGGGATAGGGTTAGATTTAGGGAAAGGGTTAGGGTTCGTGGGAGGGTTAGTGTTAGGTTTACAGTTAAGCTGATGATTTACGGTGTTACGGTTAGGGTCAGGGTTAGAGTTAGTGTTAGTTTTAGGTTTAGGGCTAGAGTGAGGGGATAGTTTAGGGTTAGGTTTAGTTTTAGGGTTAGGTTTAGGGTGAAGGTGAAGATTAGAGTTAGGGTAAATATTAGAGTTAGGTGTTTGGGGTATGGTTAGGATCAGGTTAGGGTTAGGTTTAGGGTTAGGATTAGGGTTAGGGTGAGAGTTGGGGAGATTTAGTATTATGTTTAGTTTTAGGGTTAGGCTTGGGGTAAGGTTATGTTATGTGTGAGGGTTAGCGTTAGGGTTAGGGTTAGGGGTTTTGGATTCAGTTTAGGGTCAGGGTAAGGGTTTGGGTTAGGTTTAGGGTTAGGGTTAGCGTTAGAGTTAGGTTTAGGGTTAGCTTTAGTTTTGGTTAGGGTTAGGATTGGAATGAAGTTAGGGTAGGTTTAGGGTTATGGGTAGGGTGCAATTTTGGTTGAAGATGAGGGTTGGGTTTAGGGTTACGGTTAGAGTTATTGTTAGGGTTAGGTTTGAGTTTATGGTAGGATTAAAGTTAGGGTTAAGGTTAGGTTAGGGTTATGGTCAGGGTTAGGATTAGGCTTAGGGTGAGGGTTAGGATCAGAGTTATTGTAAGGGTTAGTTTTAGGGTTACAGGTGGGCCAAGGGTAAGGCTAGGGTTAGGTTTAGGGGTAGGGATAAGTTTAGAGTTAGGGTGAGCTTTAGGTTTGGCATAGGGTGAACTTTAAGATCGGGTGAGTGTTAGGGTTAGGGTTATGACTAAGGTTTCGTTGAGTTTTCAGGTTAGTGTTAAGATTGCGTTTCGTGTTAGGGTTAAGTTTACGGGTTTTGTTTAGTTTTAGGGTTAGTTTATAGATTTTAGGTTAGGGTTAAGTTTAGTGTTACGGTTAGGCTTGGGGTCACTGTTTGTGTTAGGCGTTGTGGTTGGGGTGAAGGTTAGGTTTAGGGTTAGGTTTGGGTAGGGTTAGGATTCTGGTTATGGTAAGGTGTTAGGGGTTAGAGTTTTAGTTTAGGGTTAGGGCTTGGGTGAGGGTACTTGTTAGTCATTGTGGTTCTGGTCATGGTTAGGTTTGGTTTAGGGTTAGTGGTAGGTTTATGATTAGGTTTAGGGTTAGTGTTTAGGTTAGGGTGAGAGTTAGGGTTAAGGTTTGGGTTAGGCTTTGGTGTCAGGGGTTAGGGTTTGGGTTAGAGTTAACATTCGGGCTTACGGGTTCAGCTTAATATTAGGATTACGGAGAGCATTAGGGTTAGGGTTTGGGGATACGGTTAGGGGTTAGGGTGAGGGTTATGGTTAGTTTTACAGTTAAGGCGAGGGATTAGGGTAAGTGTTACATTTAGGGTTAGAGTTAGGATTAGGTGTAGTTCAGGGTTAGGTGTAGCGTAAGATTTCGGTTTAGGTTCAGGTTTCGAATTAGAGTTAGTGTTTATTTAGGATCAAGGGTAGAGTTAGGGTTTGGGTTAGGGTTAGGTCTACGGTTATTTTAGGATTAGGTCTAGGCTTAGGTTGAGGGCTAATGTAAGGCTGAGTTTTAGGGATACAGGTGGAGCAGTGTTATGGTTAGAGTTTGGTTTAAGGTTAGGGTTTGGGTTAGGTTTAGGTTTAGGGTTAAGTTTAGGGTTAGGGTTGGATGAAGTTTAGGATGGGGTGAGGGTTATTCTTATGGTTAGGGCTAGAGTCGGATTTTGTGTTCAGGTTAGTGTTAAGGTTAGGTTTAGGGTTCGGGTAAGGTTTACGAGGTACGTTTAGCGTTATTGCTAGGTTTAGGTTCAGGGTTAGAGTGACATTTAGGTTCAGGGTGAGGGTTAAGATAAGGGTTAGGATTAGGGTGAGGATTATACTTAGAGGTTAGGTTTAGGGTGTTAGGGTTAGGTTTATGGTTAGGGTAGGGTTAAGTTTAGGGTTAATGTCAGGGTTAGTGTTAGATTAGGGTTACTGTTTGTGTTTGGGTTAGGGTTAGGGATAAGTTTAGGGATTGCGTTAGGTTTAGGGGTGGGGATACGGTTAGGGGTTAGGGTGAGGGTTAGGGTTAGGTTTAGAGTTCAGGTGAGGGTTTAGGGTAAGGGTTATGGTAAGGGTCAGAGTTAGAGATAGGGTTAGGCTTAGGGTGAATTTTGAGTTAATAGTGAGGGTTAGGGTAAGGTTTAGGGTTAAGGTTAGAGTTAGGAATCAGATTAGTGTTAGGGTTAGTTTTAGGTTTAGGGTTAGGGTAGAGGCAAGGTTAGGGTTAAGGCTAGGATTACGCTCAAGGGTAGGGCTCGGTTAGGGTTAGGGCTCAGTTTAGGGTTAGAGTTAGTACTAGGGTTTAGGGTTAGGGTTAGGGTCAGCTTTCGAGTTATTGTTAGGGATAGGGTTAGGGTAGAGTTAAGATTAGGGTTAAGTGTAGGGTTAGGGTAAAGGTTAGGTTTAGGTCAAGTTTAGGGTTAGGATTAGGGATAGGGTTAGATTTAGGGAAAGGGTTAGGGTTCGTGGGAGGGTTAGTGTTAGGTTTACAGTTAAGCTGATGATTTACGGTGTTACGGTTAGGGTCAGGGTTAGAGTTAGTGTTAGTTTTAGGTTTAGGGCTAGAGTGAGGGGATAGTTTAGGGTTAGGTTTAGTTTTAAGGTTAAGTTTAGGGTGAAGGTGAAGATTAGAGTTAGGGTAAATATTAGAGTTAGGTGTTTGGGGTATGTTTAGGATCAGGTTAGGGTTAGGTTTAGGGTTAGGATTAGGGTTAGGGTGAGAGTTGGGGGAGATTTAGTATTATGTTTAGTTTTAGGGTTAGGCTTGGGGTAAGGTTATGTTATGTGTGAGGGTTAGCGTTAGGGTTTGGGTTAGGGGTTTTGGGTTCAGTTTAGGGTCAGGGTAAGGGTTTGGGTTAGGTTTAGGGTTAGGGTTAGCGTTAGAGGTAGGTTTAGGGTTAGCTATAGTTTTGGTTAGGGTTAGGATTGGAATGAAGTTAGGGTAGGTTTAGGGTTATGGGTAGGGTGAAATTTTGGTTGAAGATGAGGGTTGGGTTTAGGGTTAGGGTTAGAGTTATTGTTAGGGTTAGGTTTGAGTTTATGGTAGGATTAAAGTTAGGGTTAAGGTTAGGTTAGGGTTATGGTCAGGGTTAGGATTAGGCTTAGGCTGAGGGTTAGGATCAGAGTTATTGTAAGGGTTAGTTTTAGGGTTACAGGTGGGCCAAGGGTAAGGCTACGGTTAGGTTTAGGGGTAGGGATAAGTTTAGAGTTAGGGTGAGCTTTAGGTTTGGCATAGGGTGAACTTTAAGATCGGGTGAGTGTTAGGGTTAGGGTTATGACTAAGGTTTGGTTGAGTTTTCAGGTTAGTGTTAAGATTGTGTTTCGTGTTAGGGTTAAGTTGACGGGTTTTGTTTAGTTTTAGGGTTAGTTTATAGATTTTAGGTTAGGGTTAAGTTTAGTGTTACGGTTAGGCTTGGGGTGACTGTTTGTGTTAGGCGTTGTGGTTGGGGTGAAGGTTAGGTTTAGGGTTAGGGTTGGGTAGGGTTAGGATTCTGGTTATGGTAAGGTGTTAGGGGTTAGAGTTTTAGTTTAGGGTTAGGGCTTGGGTGAGGGTACTTGTTAGTCATTGTGGTTCTGGTCATAGTTAGGTTTGGTTTAGGGTTAGTGGTAGGTTTATGATTAGGTTTAGGGTTAGTGTTTAGGTTAGGGTGAGAGTTAGGGTTAAGGTTTGGGTTAGGCTTTGGTGTCAGGGGTTAGGGTTTGGGTTAGAGTTAACATTCGGGCTTACGGGTTCAGCTTAATATTAGGATTACGGAGAGCATTAGGGTTAGGGTTTGGGGATACGGTTAGGGGTTAGGGTGAGGGTTATGGTTAGTTTTACAGTTAAGGCGAGGGATTAGGGTAAGTGTTACGTTTAGGGTTAGAGTTAGGATTAGGTGTAGTTCAGGGTTAGGTGTAGCGTAAGATTTCGGTTTAGGTTCAGGTTTCGAATTAGAGTTAGTGTTTATTTAGGATCAAGGGTAGAGTTAGGGTTTGGGTTAGGGTTAGGTCTACGGTTATTTTAGGATTAGGTCTAGGCTTAGGTTGAGGGCTAATGTAAGGCTGAGTTTTAGGGATACAGGTGGAGCAGTGTTATGGTTAGAGTTTGGTTTAAGGTTAGGGTTTGGGTTAGGTTTAGGTTTAGGGTTAAGTTTAGGGTTAGGGTTGGATGAAGTTTAGGATGGGGTGAGGGTTATTCTTATGGTTAGGGCTAGAGTCGGATTTTGTGTTCAGGTTAGTGTTAAGGTTAGGTTTAGGGTTCGGGTAAGGTTTACGAGGTACGTTTAGCGTTATTGCTAGGTTTAGGTTCAGGGTTAGAGTGACATTTAGGTTCAGGGTGAGGGTTAAGATAAGGGTTAGGATTAGGGTGAGGATTATACTTAGAGGTTAGGTTTAGGGTGTTAGGGTTAGGTTTATGGTTAGGGTAGGGTTAAGTTTAGGGTTAATGTCAGGGTTAGTGTTAGATTAGGGTTACTGCTTGTGTTTGGGTTAGGGTTAGGGATAAGTTTAGGGATTGCGTTAGGTTTAGGGGTGGGGATACGGTTAGGGGTTAGGGTGAGGGTTAGGGTTAGGTTTAGAGTTCAGGTGAGGGTTTAGGGTAAGGGTTATGGTAAGGGTCAGAGTTAGAGATAGGGTTAGGCTTAGGGTGAATTTTGAGTTAATAGTGAGGGTTAGGGTAAGGTTTAGGGTTAAGGTTAGAGTTAGGAATCAGATTAGTGTTAGGGTTAGTTTTAGGTTTAGGGTTAGGGTAGAGGCAAGGTTAGGGTTAAGGCTAGGATTACGCTCAAGGGTAGGGCTCGGTTAGGGTTAGGGCTCGGTTTAGGGTTAGAGTTAGTACTAGGGTTTAGGGTTAGGGTTAGGGTCAGCTTTCGAGTTATTGTTAGCGATAGGGTTAGGGTAGAGTTAAGATTAGGGTTAAGTGTAGGGTTAGGGTAAAGGTTAGGTTTAGGTCAGGTTTAGGGTTAGGGTTAGGGATAGGGTTAGATTTAGGGAAAGGGTTAGGGTTCGTGGGAGGGTTAGTGTTAGGTTTACAGTTAAGCTGATGATTTACGGTGTTACGGTTAGGGTCAGGGTTAGAGTTAGTGTTAGTTTTAGGTTTAGGGCTAGAGTGAGGGGATAGTTTAGGGTTAGGTTTAGTTTTAGGGTTAGGTTTAGGGTGAAGGTGAAGATTAGAGTTAGGGTAAATATTAGAGTTAGGTGTTTGGGGTATGGTTAGGATCAGGTTAGGGTTAGGTTTAGGGTTAGGATTAGGGTTAGGGTGAGAGTTGGGGAGATTTAGTATTATGTTTAGTTTTAGGGTTAGGCTTGGGGTAAGGTTATGTTATGTGTGAGGGTTAGCGTTAGGGTTAGGGTTAGGGGTTTTGGATTCAGTTTAGGGTCAGGGTAAGGGTTTGGGTTAGGTTTAGGGTTAGGGTTAGCGTTAGAGTTAGGTTTAGGGTTAGCTTTAGTTTTGGTTAGGGTTAGGATTGGAATGAAGTTAGGGTAGGTTTAGGGTTATGGGTAGGGTGCAATTTTGGTTGAAGATGAGGGTTGGGTTTAGGGTTACGGTTAGAGTTATTGTTAGGGTTAGGTTTGAGTTTATGGTAGGATTAAAGTTAGGGTTAAGGTTAGGTTAGGGTTATGGTCAGGGTTAGGATTAGGCTTAGGGTGAGGGTTAGGATCAGAGTTATTGTAAGGGTTAGTTTTAGGGTTACAGGTGGGCCAAGGGTAAGGCTAGGGTTAGGTTTAGGGGTAGGGATAAGTTTAGAGTTAGGGTGAGCTTTAGGTTTGGCATAGGGTGAACTTTAAGATCGGGTGAGTGTTAGGGTTAGGGTTATGACTAAGGTTTCGTTGAGTTTTCAGGTTAGTGTTAAGATTGCGTTTCGTGTTAGGGTTAAGTTTACGGGTTTTGTTTAGTTTTAGGGTTAGTTTATAGATTTTAGGTTAGGGTTAAGTTTAGTGTTACGGTTAGGCTTGGGGTCACTGTTTGTGTTAGGCGTTGTGGTTGGGGTGAAGGTTAGGTTTAGGGTTAGGTTTGGGTAGGGTTAGGATTCTGGTTATGGTAAGGTGTTAGGGGTTAGAGTTTTAGTTTAGGGTTAGGGCTTGGGTGAGGGTACTTGTTAGTCATTGTGGTTCTGGTCATGGTTAGGTTTGGTTTAGGGTTAGTGGTAGGTTTATGATTAGGTTTAGGGTTAGTGTTTAGGTTAGGGTGAGAGTTAGGGTTAAGGTTTGGGTTAGGCTTTGGTGTCAGGGGTTAGGGTTTGGGTTAGAGTTAACATTCGGGCTTACGGGTTCAGCTTAATATTAGGATTACGGAGAGCATTAGGGTTAGGGTTTGGGGATACGGTTAGGGGTTAGGGTGAGGGTTATGGTTAGTTTTACAGTTAAGGCGAGGGATTAGGGTAAGTGTTACATTTAGGGTTAGAGTTAGGATTAGGTGTAGTTCAGGGTTAGGTGTAGCGTAAGATTTCGGTTTAGGTTCAGGTTTCGAATTAGAGTTAGTGTTTATTTAGGATCAAGGGTAGAGTTAGGGTTTGGGTTAGGGTTAGGTCTACGGTTATTTTAGGATTAGGTCTAGGCTTAGGTTGAGGGCTAATGTAAGGCTGAGTTTTAGGGATACAGGTGGAGCAGTGTTATGGTTAGAGTTTGGTTTAAGGTTAGGGTTTGGGTTAGGTTTAGGTTTAGGGTTAAGTTTAGGGTTAGGGTTGGATGAAGTTTAGGATGGGGTGAGGGTTATTCTTATGGTTAGGGCTAGAGTCGGATTTTGTGTTCAGGTTAGTGTTAAGGTTAGGTTTAGGGTTCGGGTAAGGTTTACGAGGTACGTTTAGCGTTATTGCTAGGTTTAGGTTCAGGGTTAGAGTGACATTTAGGTTCAGGGTGAGGGTTAAGATAAGGGTTAGGATTAGGGTGAGGATTATACTTAGAGGTTAGGTTTAGGGTGTTAGGGTTAGGTTTATGGTTAGGGTAGGGTTAAGTTTAGGGTTAATGTCAGGGTTAGTGTTAGATTAGGGTTACTGTTTGTGTTTGGGTTAGGGTTAGGGATAAGTTTAGGGATTGCGTTAGGTTTAGGGGTGGGGATACGGTTAGGGGTTAGGGTGAGGGTTAGGGTTAGGTTTAGAGTTCAGGTGAGGGTTTAGGGTAAGGGTTATGGTAAGGGTCAGAGTTAGAGATAGGGTTAGGCTTAGGGTGAATTTTGAGTTAATAGTGAGGGTTAGGGTAAGGTTTAGGGTTAAGGTTAGAGTTAGGAATCAGATTAGTGTTAGGGTTAGTTTTAGGTTTAGGGTTAGGGTAGAGGCAAGGTTAGGGTTAAGGCTAGGATTACGCTCAAGGGTAGGGCTCGGTTAGGGTTAGGGCTCAGTTTAGGGTTAGAGTTAGTACTAGGGTTTAGGGTTAGGGTTAGGGTCAGCTTTCGAGTTATTGTTAGGGATAGGGTTAGGGTAGAGTTAAGATTAGGGTTAAGTGTAGGGTTAGGGTAAAGGTTAGGTTTAGGTCAAGTTTAGGGTTAGGATTAGGGATAGGGTTAGATTTAGGGAAAGGGTTAGGGTTCGTGGGAGGGTTAGTGTTAGGTTTACAGTTAAGCTGATGATTTACGGTGTTACGGTTAGGGTCAGGGTTAGAGTTAGTGTTAGTTTTAGGTTTAGGGCTAGAGTGAGGGGATAGTTTAGGGTTAGGTTTAGTTTTAAGGTTAAGTTTAGGGTGAAGGTGAAGATTAGAGTTAGGGTAAATATTAGAGTTAGGTGTTTGGGGTATGTTTAGGATCAGGTTAGGGTTAGGTTTAGGGTTAGGATTAGGGTTAGGGTGAGAGTTGGGGGAGATTTAGTATTATGTTTAGTTTTAGGGTTAGGCTTGGGGTAAGGTTATGTTATGTGTGAGGGTTAGCGTTAGGGTTTGGGTTAGGGGTTTTGGGTTCAGTTTAGGGTCAGGGTAAGGGTTTGGGTTAGGTTTAGGGTTAGGGTTAGCGTTAGAGGTAGGTTTAGGGTTAGCTATAGTTTTGGTTAGGGTTAGGATTGGAATGAAGTTAGGGTAGGTTTAGGGTTATGGGTAGGGTGAAATTTTGGTTGAAGATGAGGGTTGGGTTTAGGGTTAGGGTTAGAGTTATTGTTAGGGTTAGGTTTGAGTTTATGGTAGGATTAAAGTTAGGGTTAAGGTTAGGTTAGGGTTATGGTCAGGGTTAGGATTAGGCTTAGGCTGAGGGTTAGGATCAGAGTTATTGTAAGGGTTAGTTTTAGGGTTACAGGTGGGCCAAGGGTAAGGCTAGGGTTAGGTTTAGGGGTAGGGATAAGTTTAGAGTTAGGGTGAGCTTTAGGTTTGGCATAGGGTGAACTTTAAGATCGGGTGAGTGTTAGGGTTAGGGTTATGACTAAGGTTTGGTTGAGTTTTCAGATTAGTGTTAAGATTGCGTTTCGTGTTAGGGTTAAGTTTACGGGTTTTGTTTAGTTTTAGGGTTAGTTTATAGATTTTAGGTTAGGGTTAAGTTTAGTGTTACGGTTAGGCTTGGGGTCACTGTTTGTGTTAGGCGTTGTGGTTGGGGTGAAGGTTAGGTTTAGGGTTAGGTTTGGGTAGGGTTAGGATTCTGGTTATGGTAAGGTGTTAGGGGTTAGAGTTTTAGTTTAGGGTTAGGGCTTGGGTGAGGGTACTTGTTAGTCATTGTGGTTCTGGTCATGGTTAGGTTTGGTTTAGGGTTAGTGGTAGGTTTATGATTAGGTTTAGGGTTAGTGTTTAGGTTAGGGTGAGAGTTAGGGTTAAGGTTTGGGTTAGGCTTTGGTGTCAGGGGTTAGGGTTTGGGTTAGAGTTAACATTCGGGCTTACGGGTTCAGCTTAATATTAGGATTACGGAGAGCATTAGGGTTAGGGTTTGGGGATACGGTTAGGGGTTAGGGTGAGGGTTATGGTTAGTTTTACAGTTAAGGCGAGGGATTAGGGTAAGTGTTACATTTAGGGTTAGAGTTAGGATTAGGTGTAGTTCAGGGTTAGGTGTAGCGTAAGATTTCGGTTTAGGTTCAGGTTTCGAATTAGAGTTAGTGTTTATTTAGGATCAAGGGTAGAGTTAGGGTTTGGGTTAGGGTTAGGTCTACGGTTATTTTAGGATTAGGTCTAGGCTTAGGTTGAGGGCTAATGTAAGGCTGAGTTTTAGGGATACAGGTGGAGCAGTGTTATGGTTAGAGTTTGGTTTAAGGTTAGGGTTTGGGTTAGGTTTAGGTTTAGGGTTAAGTTTAGGGTTAGGGTTGGATGAAGTTTAGGATGGGGTGAGGGTTATTCTTATGGTTAGGGCTAGAGTCGGATTTTGTGTTCAGGTTAGTGTTAAGGTTAGGTTTAGGGTTCGGGTAAGGTTTACGAGGTACGTTTAGCGTTATTGCTAGGTTTAGGTTCAGGGTTAGAGTGACATTTAGGTTCAGGGTGAGGGTTAAGATAAGGGTTAGGATTAGGGTGAGGATTATACTTAGAGGTTAGGTTTAGGGTGTTAGGGTTAGGTTTATGGTTAGGGTAGGGTTAAGTTTAGGGTTAATGTCAGGGTTAGTGTTAGATTAGGGTTACTGTTTGTGTTTGGGTTAGGGTTAGGGATAAGTTTAGGGATTGCGTTAGGTTTAGGGGTGGGGATACGGTTAGGGGTTAGGGTGAGGGTTAGGGTTAGGTTTAGAGTTCAGGTGAGGGTTTAGGGTAAGGGTTATGGTAAGGGTCAGAGTTAGAGATAGGGTTAGGCTTAGGGTGAATTTTGAGTTAATAGTGAGGGTTAGGGTAAGGTTTAGGGTTAAGGTTAGAGTTAGGAATCAGATTAGTGTTAGGGTTAGTTTTAGGTTTAGGGTTAGGGTAGAGGCAAGGTTAGGGTTAAGGCTAGGATTACGCTCAAGGGTAGGGCTCGGTTAGGGTTAGGGCTCAGTTTAGGGTTAGAGTTAGTACTAGGGTTTAGGGTTAGGGTTAGGGTCAGCTTTCGAGTTATTGTTAGGGATAGGGTTAGGGTAGAGTTAAGATTAGGGTTAAGTGTAGGGTTAGGGTAAAGGTTAGGTTTAGGTCAAGTTTAGGGTTAGGATTAGGGATAGGGTTAGATTTAGGGAAAGGGTTAGGGTTCGTGGGGGGGTTAGTGTTAGGTTTACAGTTAAGCTGATGATTTACGGTGTTACGGTTAGGGTCAGGGTTAGAGTTAGTGTTAGTTTTAGGTTTAGGGCTAGAGTGAGGGGATAGTTTAGGGTTAGGTTTAGTTTTAAGGTTAAGTTTAGGGTGAAGGTGAAGATTAGAGTTAGGGTAAATATTAGAGTTAGGTGTTTGGGGTATGTTTAGGATCAGGTTAGGGTTAGGTTTAGGGTTAGGATTAGGGTTAGGGTGAGAGTTGGGGGAGATTTAGTATTATGTTTAGTTTTAGGGTTAGGCTTGGGGTAAGGTTATGTTATGTGTGAGGGTTAGCGTTAGGGTTTGGGTTAGGGGTTTTGGGTTCAGTTTAGGGTCAGGGTAAGGGTTTGGGTTAGGTTTAGGGTTAGGGTTAGCGTTAGAGGTAGGTTTAGGGTTAGCTATAGTTTTGGTTAGGGTTAGGATTGGAATGAAGTTAGGGTAGGTTTAGGGTTATGGGTAGGGTGAAATTTTGGTTGAAGATGAGGGTTGGGTTTAGGGTTAGGGTTAGAGTTATTGTTAGGGTTAGGTTTGAGTTTATGGTAGGATTAAAGTTAGGGTTAATGTTAGGTTAGGGTTATGGTCAGGGTTAGGATTAGGCTTAGGGTGAGGGTTAGGATCAGAGTTATTGTAAGGGTTAGTTTTAGGGTTACAGGTGGGCCAAGGGTAAGGCTAGGGTTAGGTTTAGGGGTAGGGATAAGTTTAGAGTTAGGGTGAGCTTTAGGTTTGGCATAGGGTGAACTTTAAGATCGGGTGAGTGTTAGGGTTAGGGTTATGACTAAGGTTTCGTTGAGTTTTCAGGTTAGTGTTAAGGTTGCGTTTCGTGTTAGGGTTAAGTTTACGGGTTTTGTTTAGTTTTAGGGTTAGTTTATAGATTTTAGGTTAGGGTTAAGTTTAGTGTTACGGTTAGGCTTGGGGTCACTGTTTGTGTTAGGCGTTGTGGTTGGGGTGAAGGTTAGGTTTAGGGTTAGGTTTGGGTAGGGTTAGGATTCTGGTTATGGTAAGGTGTTAGGGGTTAGAGTTTTAGTTTAGGGTTAGGGCTTGGGTGAGGGTACTTGTTAGTCATTGTGGTTCTGGTCATGGTTAGGTTTGGTTTAGGGTTAGTGGTAGGTTTATGATTAGGTTTAGGGTTAGTGTTTAGGTTAGGGTGAGAGTTAGGGTTAAGGTTTGGGTTAGGCTTTGGTGTCAGGGGTTAGGGTTTGGGTTAGAGTTAACATTCGGGCTTACGGGTTCAGCTTAATATTAGGATTACGGAGAGCATTAGGGTTAGGGTTTGGGGATACGGTTAGGGGTTAGGGTGAGGGTTATGGTTAGTTTTACAGTTAAGGCGAGGGATTAGGGTAAGTGTTACATTTAGGGTTAGAGTTAGGATTAGGTGTAGTTCAGGGTTAGGTGTAGCGTAAGATTTCGGTTTAGGTTCAGGTTTCGAATTAGAGTTAGTGTTTATTTAGGATCAAGGGTAGAGTTAGGGTTTGGGTTAGGGTTAGGTCTACGGTTATTTTAGGATTAGGTCTAGGCTTAGGTTGAGGGCTAATGTAAGGCTGAGTTTTAGGGATAGAGGTGGAGCAGTGTTATGGTTAGAGTTTGGTTTAAGGTTAGGGTTTGGGTTAGGTTTAGGTTTAGGGTTAAGTTTAGGGTTAGGGTTGGATGAAGTTTAGGATGGGGTGAGGGTTATTCTTATGGTTAGGGCTAGAGTCGGATTTTGTGTTCAGGTTAGTGTTAAGGTTAGGTTTAGGGTTCGGGTAAGGTTTACGAGGTACGTTTAGCGTTATTGCTAGGTTTAGGTTCAGGGTTAGAGTGACATTTAGGTTCAGGGTGAGGGTTAAGATAAGGGTTAGGATTAGGGTGAGGATTATACTTAGAGGTTAGGTTTAGGGTGTTAGGGTTAGGTTTATGGTTAGGGTAGGGTTAAGTTTAGGGTTAATGTCAGGGTTAGTGTTAGATTAGGGTTACTGTTTGTGTTTGGGTTAGGGTTAGGGATAAGTTTAGGGATTGCGTTAGGTTTAGGGGTGGGGATACGGTTAGGGGTTAGGGTGAGGGTTAGGGTTAGGTTTAGAGTTCAGGTGAGGGTTTAGGGTAAGGGTTATGGTAAGGGTCAGAGTTAGAGATAGGGTTAGGCTTAGGGTGAATTTTGAGTTAATAGTGAGGGTTAGGGTAAGGTTTAGGGTTAAGGTTAGAGTTAGGAATCAGATTAGTGTTAGGGTTAGTTTTAGGTTTAGGGTAGAGGCAAGGTTAGGGTTAAGGCTAGGATTACGCTCAAGGGTAGGGCTCGGTTAGGGTTAGGGCTTGGTTTAGGGTTAGTTAGTACTATTGTTTAGGGTTAGGGTTAGGGTCAGCTTTCGAGTTATTGTTAGGGATAGGGTTAGGGTAGAGTTAAGATTAGGGTTAATTGTAGGGTTAGGGTAAAGGTTAGGTTTAGGTCAGGTTTAGGGTTAGGATTAGGGATAGGGTTAGATTTAGGGAAAGGGTTAGGGTTCGTGGGAGGGTTAGTGTTAGGTTTAGAGTTAAGCTGATGATTTACGGTGTTACGGTTAGGGTCAGGGTTAGAGTTAGTGTTAGTTTTAGGTTTAGGGCTAGAGTGAGGGGATAGTTTAGGGTTAGGTTTAGTTTTAGGGTTAGGTTTAGGGTGAAGGTGAAGATTAGTGTTAGGGTAAATATTAGAGTTAGGTGTTTGGGGTATGGTTAGGATCAGGTTAGGGTTAGGTTTAGGGTTAGGATTAGGGTTAGGGTGAGAGTTGGGGGAGATTTAGTATTATGTTTAGTTTTAGGGTTAGGCTTGGGGTAAGGTTATGTTATGTATGAGGGTTAGCGTTAGGGTTAGGGTTAGGGGTTTTGGATTCAGTTTAGGGTCAGGGTAAGGGTTTGGGTTAGGTTTAGGGTTAGGGTTAGCGTTAGAGTTAGGTTTAGGGTTAGCTTTAGTTTTGGTTAGGGTTAGGATTGGAATGAAGTTAGGGTAGGTTTAGGGTTATGGGTAGGGTGAAATTTTGGTTGAAGATGAGGGTTGGGTTTAGGGTTAGGGTTAGAGTTATTGTTAGGGTTAGGTTTGAGTTTATGGTAGGATTAAAGTTAGGGTTAAGGTTAGGTTAGGGTTATGGTCAGGGTTAGGATTAGGCTTAGGCTGAGGGTTAGGATCAGAGTTATTGTAAGGGTTAGTTTTAGGGTTACAGGTGGGCCAAAGGTAAGGCTAGGGTTAGGTTTAGGGGTAGGGATAAGTTTAGAGTTAGGGTGAGCTTTAGGTTTGGCATAGGGTGAACTTTAAGATCGGGTGAGTGTTAGGGTTAGGGTTATGACTAAGGTTTGGTTGAGTTTTCAGGTTAGTGTTAAGATTGTGTTTCGTGTTAGGGTTAAGTTTACGGGTTTTGTTTAGTTTTAGGGTTAGTTTATAGATTTTAGGTTAGGGTTAAGTTTAGTGTTACGGTTAGGCTTGGGGTCACTGTTTGTGTTAGGCGTTGTGGTTGGGGTGAAGGTTAGGTTTAGGGTTAGGGTTGGGTAGGGTTAGGATTCTGGTTATGGTAAGGTGTTAGGGGTTAGAGTTTTAGTTTAGGGTTAGGGCTTGGGTGAGGGTACTTGTTAGTCATTGTGGTTCTGGTCATGGTTAGGTTTGGATTAGGGTTAGGGGTAGGTTTATGATTAGGTTTAGGGTTAGTGTTTAGGTTAGGGTGAGAGTTAGGGTTAAGGTTTGGGTTAGGCTTTGGTGTCAGGGTTTAAGGTTTGGGTTAGAGTTATCATTCGGGCTTACGGGTTCAGCTTAATATTAGGGTTACGGAGAGCATTAGGGTTAGGGTTTGGGGATACGGTTAGGGGTTAGGGTGAGGGTTATGGTTAGTTTTACAGTTAAGGCGAGGGATTAGGGTAAGTGTTACGTTTAGGGTTAGAGTTAGGATTAGGTGTAGTTCAGGGTTAGGTGTAGCGTAAGATTTCGGTTTAGGTTCAGGTTTCGAATTAGAGTTAGTGTTTATTTAGGATCAAGGGTAGAGTTAGGGTTTGGGTTCGGGTTAGG
Organism: Loxodonta africana; assembly: GCF_030014295.1. Classification (NCBI taxonomy): domain Eukaryota; kingdom Metazoa; phylum Chordata; class Mammalia; order Proboscidea; family Elephantidae; genus Loxodonta; species Loxodonta africana. The sequence goes on along the minus strand of NW_026974858.1, from coordinate 350,726 downwards.
TCTACGGTTATTTTAGGATTAGGTCTAGGCTTAGGTTGAGGGCTAATGTAAGGCTGAGTTTTAGGGATAGAGGTGGAGCAGTGTTATGGTTAGAGTTTGGTTTAAGGTTAGGGTTTGGGTTAGGTTTAGGTTTAGGGTTAAGTTTAGGGTTAGGGTTGGATGAAGTTTAGGATGGGGTGAGGGTTATTCTTATGGTTAGGGCTAGAGTCGGATTTTGTGTTCAGGTTAGTGTTAAGGTTAGGTTTAGGGTTCGGGTAAGGTTTACGAGGTACGTTTAGCGTTATTGCTAGGTTTAGGTTCAGGGTTAGAGTGACATTTAGGTTCAGGATGAGGGTTAAGATAAGGGTTAGGATTAGGGTGAGGATTATACTTAGAGGTTAGGTTTAGGGTGTTAGGGTTAGGTTTATGGTTAGGGTAGGGTTAAGTTTAGGGTTAATGTCAGGGTTAGTGTTAGATTAGGGTTACTGTTTGTGTTTGGGTTAGGGTTAGGGATAAGTTTAGGGATTGCGTTAGGTTTAGGGGTGGGGATACGGTTAGGGGTTAGGGTGAGGGTTAGGGTTAGGTTTAGAGTTCAGGTGAGGGTTTAGGGTAAGGGTTATGGTAAGGGTCAGAGTTAGAGATAGGGTTAGGCTTAGGGTGAATTTTGAGTTAATAGGGTTACGGTTAGGGTAAGGTTTAGGGTTAAGGTTAGAGTTAGGATTCAGATTAGTGTTAGGGTTAGTTTTAGGTTTAGGGTTAGGGTAGAGGCAAGGTTAGGGTTAAGGCTAGGATTACGCTCAAGGGTAGGGCTCGGTTAGGGTTAGGGCTCGGTTTAGGGTTAGAGTTAGTACTAGGGTTTAGGGTTAGGGTTAGGGTCAGCTTTCGAGTTATTGTTAGGGATAGGGTTAGGGTAGAGTTAAGATTAGGGTTAAGTGTAGGGTTAGGGTAAAGGTTAGGTTTAGGTCAGGTTTAGGGTTAGGATTAGGGATAGGGTTAGATTTAGGGAAAGGGTTAGGGTTCGTGGGAGCGTTAGTGTTAGGTTTACAGTTAAGCTGATGATTTACGGTGTTACGGTTAGGGTCAGGGTTAGAGTTAGTGTTAGTTTTAGGTTTAGGGCTAGAGTGAGGGGATAGTTTAGGGTTAGGTTTCGTTTTAGGGTTAGGTTTAGGGTGAAGGTGAAGATTAGGGTTAGGGTAAATATTAGAGTTAGGTGTTTGGGGTATGGTTAGGATCAGGTTAGGGTTAGGTTTAGGGTTAGGATTAGGGTTAGGGTGAGAGTTGGGGGAGATTTAGTATTATGTTTAGTTTTAGGGTTAGGCTTGGGGTAAGGTTATGTTATGTGTGAGGGTTAGCGTTAGGGTTAGGGTTAGGGGTTTTGGATTCAGTTTAGGGTCAGGGTAAGGGTTTGGGTTAGGTTTAGGGTTAGGGTTAGCGTTAGAGTTAGGTTTAGGGTTAGCTTTAGTTTTGCTTAGGGTTAGGATTGGAATGAAGTTAGGGTAGGTTTAGGGTTATGGGTAGGGTGAAATTTTGGTTGAAGATGAGGGTTGGGTTTAGGGTTAGAGTTAGAGTTATTGTTAGGGTTAGGTTTGAGTTTATGGTAGGATTAAAGTTAGGGTTAAGGTTAGGTTAGGGTTATGGTCAGGGTTAGGATTAGGCTTAGGGTGAGGGTTAGGATCAGAGTTATTGTAAGGGTTAGTTTTAGGGTTACAGGTGGGCCAAGGGTAAGGCTAGGGTTAGGTTTAGGGGTAGGGATAAGTTTAGAGTTAGGGTGAGCTTTAGGTTTGGCATAGGGTGAACTTTAAGATCGGGTGAGTGTTAGGGTTAGGGTTATGACTAAGGTTTGGTTGAGTTTTCAGGTTAGTGTTAAGATTGTGTTTCGTGTTAGGGTTAAGTTGACGGGTTTTGTTTAGTTTTAGGGTTAGTTTATAGATTTTAGGTTAGGGCTAAGTTTAGTGTTACGGTTAGGCTTGGGGTGACTGTTTGTGTTAGGCGTTGTGGTTGGGGTGAAGGTTAGGTTTAGGGTTAGGGTTGGGTAGGGTTAGGATTCTGGTTATGGTAAGGTGTTAGGGGTTAGAGTTTTAGTTTAGGGTTAGGGCTTGGGTGAGGGTACTTGTTAGTCATTGTGGTTCTGGTCATGGTTAGGTTTGGTTTAGGGTTAGGGGTAGGTTTATGATTAGGTTTAGGGTTAGTGTTTAGGTTAGGGTGAGAGTTAGGGTTAAGGTTTGGGTTAGGCTTTGGTGTCAGAGGTTAGGGTTTGGGTTAGAGTTAACATTCGGGCTTACGGGTTCAGCTTAATATTAGGATTACGGAGAGCATTAGGGTTAGGGTTTGGGGATACGGTTAGGGGTTAGGGTGAGGGTTATGGTTAGTTTTACAGTTAAGGCGAGGGATTAGGGTAAGTGTTATGTTTAGGGTTAGAGTTAGGATTAGGTGTAGTTCAGGGTTAGGTGTAGCGTAAGATTTCGGTTTAGGTTCAGGTTTCGAATTAGAGTTAGTGTTTATTTAGGATCAAGGGTAGAGTTAGGGTTTGGGTTCGGGTTAGGTCTACGGTTATTTTAGGATTAGGTCTAGGCTTAGGTTGAGGGCTAATGTAAGGCTGAGTTTTAGGTATAGAGGTGGAGCAGTGTTATGGTTAGAGTTTGGTTTAAGGTTAGGGTTTGGGTTAGGTTTAGGTTTAGGGTTAAGTTTAGGGTTAGGGTTGGATGAAGTTTAGGATGGGGTGAGGGTTATTCTTATGGTTAGGGCTAGAGTCGGATTTTGTGTTCAGGTTAGTGTTAAGGTTAGGTTTAGGGTTCGGGTAAGGTTTACGAGGTACGTTTAGCGTTATTGCTAGGTTTAGGTTCAGGGTTAGAGTGACATTTAGGTTCAGGATGAGGGTTAAGATAAGGGTTAGGATTAGGGTGAGGATTATACTTAGAGGTTAGGTTTAGGGTGTTAGGGTTAGGTTTATGGTTAGGGTAGGGTTAAGTTTAGGGTTAATGTCAGGGTTAGTGTTAGATTAGGGTTACTGTTTGTGTTTGGGTTAGGGTTAGGGATAAGTTTAGGGATTGCGTTAGGTTTAGGGGTGGGGATACGGTTAGGGGTTAGGGTGAGGGTTAGGGTTAGGTTTAGAGTTCAGGTGAGGGTTTAGGGTAAGGGTTATGGTAAGGGTCAGAGTTAGAGATAGGGTTAGGCTTAGGGTGAATTTTGAGTTAATAGGGTTACGGTTAGGGTAAGGTTTAGGGTTAAGGTTAGAGTTAGGATTCAGATTAGTGTTAGGGTTAGTTTTAGGTTTAGGGTTAGGGTAGAGGCAAGGTTAGGGTTAAGGCTAGGATTACGCTCAAGGGTAGGGCTAGGTTAGGGTTAGGGCTCGGTTTAGGGTTAGAGTTAGTACTAGGGTTTAGGGTTAGGGTTAGGGTCAGCTTTCGAGTTATTGTTAGGGATAGGGTTAGGGTAGAGTTAAGATTAGGGTTAAGTGTAGGGTTAGGGTAAAGGTTAGGTTTAGGTCAGGTTTAGGGTTAGGATTAGGGATAGGGTTAGATTTAGGGAAAGGGTTAGGGTTCGTGGGAGCGTTAGTGTTAGGTTTAGAGTTAAGCTGATGATTTACGGTGTTACGGTTAGGGTCAGGGTTAGAGTTAGTGTTAGTTTTAGGTTTAGGGCTAGAGTGAGGGGATAGTTTAGGGTTAGGTTTCGTTTTAGGGTTAGGTTTAGGGTGAAGGTGAAGATTAGGGTTAGGGTAAATATTAGAGTTAGGTGTTTGGGGTATGGTTAGGATCAGGTTAGGGTTAGGTTTAGGGTTAGGATTAGGGTTAGGGTGAGAGTTGGGGGAGATTTAGTATTATGTTTACTTTTAGGGTTAGGCTTGGGGTAAGGTTATGTTATGTGTGAGGGTTAGCGTTAGGGTTAGGGTTAGGGGTTTTGGATTCAGTTTAGGGTCAGGGTAAGGGTTTGGGTTAGGTTTAGGGTTAGGGTTAGCGTTAGAGTTAGGTTTAGGGTTAGGATTGGAATGAAGTTAGGGTAGGTTTAGGGTTATGGGTAGGGTGAAATTTTGGTTGAAGATGAGGGTTGGGTTTAGGGTTACGGTTAGAGTTATTGTTAGGGTTAGGTTTGAGTTTATGGTAGGATTAAAGTTAGGGTTAAGGTTAGGTTAGGGTTATGGTCAGGGTTAGGATTAGGCTTAGGGTGAGGGTTAGGATCAGAGTTATTGTAAGGGTTAGTTTTAGGGTTACAGGTGGGCCAAGGGTAAGGCTAGGGTTAGGTTTAGGGGTAGGGATAAGTTTAGAGTTAGGGTGAGCTTTAGGTTTGGCATAGGGTGAACTTTAAGATCGGGTGAGTTAGGGTTAGGGTTATGACTAAGGTTTGGTTGAGTTTTCAGGTTAGTGTTAAGATTGTGTTTCGTGTTAGGGTTAAGTTGACGGGTTTTGTTTAATTTTAGGGTTAGTTTATAGATTTTAGGTTAGGGTTAAGTTTAGTGTTACGGTTAGGCTTGGGGTGACTGTGTTAGGCGTTGTGGTTGGGGTGAAGGTTAGGTTTAGGGTTAGGGTTGGGTAGGGTTAGGATTCTGGTTATGGTAAGGTGTTAGGGGTTAGAGTTTTAGTTTAGGGTTAGGGCTTGGGTGAGGGTACTTGTTAGTCATTGTGGTTCTGGTCATGGTTTGGTTTGGTTTAGGGTTAGTGGTAGGTTTATGATTAGGTTTAGGGTTAGTGTTTAGGTTAGGGTGAGAGTTAGGGTTAAGGTTTGGGTTAGGCTTTGGTGTCAGGGGTTAGGGTTTGGGTTAGAGTTAACATTCGGGCTTACGGGTTCAGCTTAATATTAGGATTACGGAGAGCATTAGGGTTAGGGTTTGGGGATACGGCTAGGGGTTAGGGTGAGGGTTATGGTTAGTTTTACAGTTAAGGCGAGGGATTAGGGTAAGTGTTACGTTTAGGGTTAGAGTTAGGATTAGGTGTAGTTCAGGGTTAGGTGTAGCGTAAGATTTGGGTTTAGGTTCAGGTTTCGAATTAGAGTTAGTGTTTATTTAGGATCAAGGGTAGAGTTAGGGTTTGGGTTAGGGTTAGGTCTACGGTTATTTTAGGATTAGGTCTAGGCTTAGGTTGAGGGCTAATGTAAGGCTGAGTTTTAGGGATACAGGTGGAGCAGTGTTATGGTTAGAGTTTGGTTTAAGGTTAGGGTTTGGGTTAGGTTTAGGTTTAGGGTTAAGTTTAGGGTTAGGGTTGGATGAAGTTTAGGATGGGGTGAGGGTTATTCTTATGGTTAGGGCTAGAGTCGGATTTTGTGTTCAGGTTAGTGTTAAGGTTAGGTTTAGGGTTCGGGTAAGGTTTACGAGGTACGTTTAGCGTTATTGCTAGGTTTAGGTTCAGGGTTAGAGTGACATTTAGGTTCAGGATGAGGGTTAAGATAAGGGTTAGGATTAGGGTGAGGATTATACTTAGAGGTTAGGTTTAGGGTGTTAGGGTTAGGTTTATGGTTAGGGTAGGGTTAAGTTTAGGGTTAATGTCAGGGTTAGTGTTAGATTAGGGTTACTGTTTGTGTTTGGGTTAGGGTTAGGGATAAGTTTAGGGATTGCGTTAGGTTTAGGGGTGGGGATACGGTTAGGGGTTAGGGTGAGGGTTAGGGTTAGGTTTAGAGTTCAGGTGAGGGTTTAGGGTAAGGGTTATGGTAAGGGTCAGAGTTAGAGATAGGGTTAGGCTTAGGGTGAATTTTGAGTTAATAGGGTTACGGTTAGGGTAAGGTTTAGGGTTAAGGTTAGAGTTAGGATTCAGATTAGTGTTAGGGTTAGTTTTAGGTTTAGGGTTAGGGTAGAGGCAAGGTTAGGGTTAAGGCTAGGATTACGCTCAAGGGTAGGGCTAGGTTAGGGTTAGGGCTCGGTTTAGGGTTAGAGTTAGTACTAGGGTTTAGGGTTAGGGTTAGGGTCAGCTTTCGAGTTATTGTTAGGGATAGGGTTAGGGTAGAGTTAAGATTAGGGTTAAGTGTAGGGTTAGGGTAAAGGTTAGGTTTAGGTCAGGTTTAGGGTTAGGATTAGGGATAGGGTTAGATTTAGGGAAAGGGTTAGGGTTCGTGGGAGCGTTAGTGTTAGGTTTAGAGTTAAGCTGATGATTTACGGTGTTACGGTTAGGGTCAGGGTTAGAGTTAGTGTTAGTTTTAGGTTTAGGGCTAGAGTGAGGGGATAGTTTAGGGTTAGGTTTCGTTTTAGGGTTAGGTTTAGGGTGAAGGTGAAGATTAGGGTTAGGGTAAATATTAGAGTTAGGTGTTTGGGGTATGGTTAGGATCAGGTTAGGGTTAGGTTTAGGGTTAGGATTAGGGTTAGGGTGAGAGTTGGGGGAGATTTAGTATTATGTTTACTTTTAGGGTTAGGCTTGGGGTAAGGTTATGTTATGTGTGAGGGTTAGCGTTAGGGTTAGGGTTAGGGGTTTTGGATTCAGTTTAGGGTCAGGGTAAGAGTTTGGGTTAGGTTTAGGGTTAGGGTTAGCGTTAGAGTTAGGTTTAGGGTTAGGATTGGAATGAAGTTAGGGTAGGTTTAGGGTTATGGGTAGGGTGAAATTTTGGTTGAAGATGAGGGTTGGGTTTAGGGTTAGGGTTAGAGTTATTGTTAGGGTTAGGTTTGAGTTTATGGTAGGATTAAAGTTAGGGTTAAGGTTAGGTTAGGGTTATGGTCAGGGTTAGGATTAGGCTTAGGGTGAGGGTTAGGATCAGAGTTATTGTAAGGGTTAGTTTTAGGGTTACAGGTGGGCCAAGGGTAAGGCTAGGGTTAGGTTTAGGGGTAGGGATAAGTTTAGAGTTAGGGTGAGCTTTAGGTTTGGCATAGGGTGAACTTTAAGATCGGGTGAGTGTTAGGGTTAGGGTTATGACTAAGGTTTGGTTGAGTTTTCAGGTTAGTGTTAAGATTGTGTTTCGTGTTAGGGTTAAGTTGACGGGTTTTGTTTAATTTTAGGGTTAGTTTATAGATTTTAGGTTAGGGTTAAGTTTAGTGTTACGGTTAGGCTTGGGGTCACTGTTTGTGTTAGGCGTTGTGGTTGGGGTGAAGGTTAGGTTTAGGGTTAGGGTTGGGTAGGGTTAGGATTCTGGTTATGGTAAGGTGTTAGGGGTTAGAGTTTTAGTTTAGGGTTAGGGCTTGGGTGAGGGTACTTGTTAGTCATTGTGGTTCTGGTCATGGTTTGGTTTGGTTTAGGGTTAGTGGTAGGTTTATGATTAGGTTTAGGGTTAGTGTTTAGGTTAGGGTGAGAGTTAGGGTTAAGGTTTGGGTTAGGCTTTGGTGTCAGGGGTTAGGGTTTGGGTTAGAGTTAACATTCGGGCTTACGGGTTCAGCTTAATATTAGGATTACGGAGAGCATTAGGGTTAGGGTTTGGGGATACGGCTAGGGGTTAGGGTGAGGGTTATGGTTAGTTTTACAGTTAAGGCGAGGGATTAGGGTAAGTGTTACGTTTAGGGTTAGAGTTAGGATTAGGTGTAGTTCAGGGTTAGGTGTAGCGTAAGATTTGGGTTTAGGTTCAGGTTTCGAATTAGAGTTAGTGTTTATTTAGGATCAAGGGTAGAGTTAGGGTTTGGGTTAGGGTTAGGTCTACGGTTATTTTAGGATTAGGTCTAGGCTTAGGTTGAGGGCTAATGTAAGGCTGAGTTTTAGGGATACAGGTGGAGCAGTGTTATGGTTAGAGTTTGGTTTAAGGTTAGGGTTTGGGTTAGGTTTAGGTTTAGGGTTAAGTTTAGGGTTAGGGTTGGATGAAGTTTAGGATGGGGTGAGGGTTATTCTTATGGTTAGGGCTAGAGTCGGATTTTGTGTTCAGGTTAGTGTTAAGGTTAGGTTTAGGGTTCGGGTAAGGTTTACGAGGTACGTTTAGCGTTATTGCTAGGTTTAGGTTCAGGGTTAGAGTGACATTTAGGTTCAGGATGAGGGTTAAGATAAGGGTTAGGATTAGGGTGAGGATTATACTTAGAGGTTAGGTTTAGGGTGTTAGGGTTAGGTTTATGGTTAGGGTAGGGTTAAGTTTAGGGTTAATGTCAGGGTTAGTGTTAGATTAGGGTTACTGTTTGTGTTTGGGTTAGGGTTAGGGATAAGTTTAGGGATTGCGTTAGGTTTAGGGGTGGGGATACGGTTAGGGGTTAGGGTGAGGGTTAGGGTTAGGTTTAGAGTTCAGGTGAGGGTTTAGGGTAAGGGTTATGGTAAGGGTCAGAGTTAGAGATAGGGTTAGGCTTAGGGTGAATTTTGAGTTAATAGGGTTACGGTTAGGGTAAGGTTTAGGGTTAAGGTTAGAGTTAGGATTCAGATTAGTGTTAGGGTTAGTTTTAGGTTTAGGGTTAGGGTAGAGGCAAGGTTAGGGTTAAGGCTAGGATTACGCTCAAGGGTAGGGCTAGGTTAGGGTTAGGGCTCGGTTTAGGGTTAGAGTTAGTACTAGGGTTTAGGGTTAGGGTTAGGGTCAGCTTTCGAGTTATTGTTAGGGATAGGGTTAGGGTAGAGTTAAGATTAGGGTTAAGTGTAGGGTTAGGGTAAAGGTTAGGTTTAGGTCAGGTTTAGGGTTAGGATTAGGGATAGGGTTAGATTTAGGGAAAGGGTTAGGGTTCGTGGGAGCGTTAGTGTTAGGTTTAGAGTTAAGCTGATGATTTACGGTGTTACGGTTAGGGTCAGGGTTAGAGTTAGTGTTAGTTTTAGGTTTAGGGCTAGAGTGAGGGGATAGTTTAGGGTTAGGTTTCGTTTTAGGGTTAGGTTTAGGGTGAAGGTGAAGATTAGGGTTAGGGTAAATATTAGAGTTAGGTGTTTGGGGTATGGTTAGGATCAGGTTAGGGTTAGGTTTAGGGTTAGGATTAGGGTTAGGGTGAGAGTTGGGGGAGATTTAGTATTATGTTTAGTTTTAGGGTTAGGCTTGGGGTAAGGTTATGTTATGTGTGAGGGTTAGCGTTAGGGTTAGGGTTAGGGGTTTTGGATTCAGTTTAGGGTCAGGGTAAGAGTTTGGGTTAGGTTTAGGGTTAGGGTTAGCGTTAGAGTTAGGTTTAGGGTTAGGATTGGAATGAAGTTAGGGTAGGTTTAGGGTTATGGGTAGGGTGAAATTTTGGTTGAAGATGAGGGTTGGGTTTAGGGTTAGGGTTAGAGTTATTGTTAGGGTTAGGTTTGAGTTTATGGTAGGATTAAAGTTAGGGTTAAGGTTAGGTTAGGGTTATGGTCAGGGTTAGGATTAGGCTTAGGGTGAGGGTTAGGATCAGAGTTATTGTAAGGGTTAGTTTTAGGGTTACAGGTGGGCCAAGGGTAAGGCTAGGGTTAGGTTTAGGGGTAGGGATAAGTTTAGAGTTAGGGTGAGCTTTAGGTTTGGCATAGGGTGAACTTTAAGATCGGGTGAGTGTTAGGGTTAGGGTTATGACTAAGGTTTGGTTGAGTTTTCAGGTTAGTGTTAAGATTGTGTTTCGTGTTAGGGTTAAGTTGACGGGTTTTGTTTAATTTTAGGGTTAGTTTATAGATTTTAGGTTAGGGTTAAGTTTAGTGTTACGGTTAGGCTTGGGGTCACTGTTTGTGTTAGGCGTTGTGGTTGGGGTGAAGGTTAGGTTTAGGGTTAGGGTTGGGTAGGGTTAGGATTCTGGTTATGGTAAGGTGTTAGGGGTTAGAGTTTTAGTTTAGGGTTAGGGCTTGGGTGAGGGTACTTGTTAGTCATTGTGGTTCTGGTCATGGTTTGGTTTGGTTTAGGGTTAGGGGTAGGTTTATGATTAGGTTTAGGGTTAGTGTTTAGGTTAGGGTGAGAGTTAGGGTTAAGGTTTGGGTTAGGCTTTGGTGTCAGGGGTTAGGGTTTGGGTTAGAGTTAACATTCGGGCTTACGGGTTCAGCTTAGTATTAGGATTACGGAGAGCATTAGGGTTAGGGTTTGGGGATACGGTTAGGGGTTAGGGTGAGGGTTATGGTTAGTTTTACAGTTAAGGCGAGGGATTAGGGTAAGTGTTACGTTTAGGGTTAGAGTTAGGATTAGGTGTAGTTCAGGGTTAGGTGTAGCGTAAGATTTCGGTTTAGGTTCAGGTTTCGAATTAGAGTTAGTGTTTATTTAGGATCAAGGGTAGAGTTAGGGTTTGGGTTAGGGTTAGGTCTACGGTTATTTTAGGATTAGGTCTAGGCTTAGGTTGAGGGCTAATGTAAGGCTGAGTTTTAGGGATACAGGTGGAGCAGTGTTATGGTTAGAGTTTGGTTTAAGGTTAGGGTTTGGGTTAGGTTTAGGTTTAGGGTTAAGTTTAGGGTTAGGGTTGGATGAAGTTTAGGATGGGGTGAGGGTTATTCTTATGGTTAGGGCTAGAGTCGGATTTTGTGTTCAGGTTAGTGTTAAGGTTAGGTTTAGGGTTCGGGTAAGGTTTACGAGGTACGTTTAGCGTTATTGCTAGGTTTAGGTTCAGGGTTAGAGTGACATTTAGGTTCAGGATGAGGGTTAAGATAAGGGTTAGGATTAGGGTGAGGATTATACTTAGAGGTTAGGTTTAGGGTGTTAGGGTTAGGTTTATGGTTAGGGTAGGGTTAAGTTTAGGGTTAATGTCAGGGTTAGTGTTAGATTAGGGTTACTGTTTGTGTTTGGGTTAGGGTTAGGGATAAGTTTAGGGATTGCGTTAGGTTTAGGGGTGGGGATACGGTTAGGGGTTAGGGTGAGGGTTAGGGTTAGGTTTAGAGTTCAGGTGAGGGTTTAGGGTAAGGGTTATGGTAAGGGTCAGAGTTAGAGATAGGGTTAGGCTTAGGGTGAATTTTGAGTTAATAGTGAGGGTTAGGGTAAGGTTTAGGGTTAAGGTTAGAGTTAGGATTCAGATTAGTGTTAGGGTTAGTTTTAGGTTTAGGGTTAGGGTAGAGGCAAGGTTAGGGTTAAGGCTAGGATTACGCTCAAGGGTAGGGCTCGGTTAGGGTTAGGGCTCGGTTTAGGGTTAGAGTTAGTACTAGGGTTTAGGGTTAGGGTTAGGGTCAGCTTTCGAGTTATTGTTAGGGATAGGGATAGGGTAGAGTTAAGATTAGGATTAAGTGTAGGGTTAGGGTAAAGGTTAGGTTTAGGTCAGGTTTAGGGTTAGGATTAGGGATAGGGTTAGATTTAGGGAAAGGGTTAGGGTTCGTGGGAGCGTTAGTGTTAGGTTTAGAGTTAAGCTGATGATTTACGGTGTTACGGTTAGGGTCAGGGTTAGAGTTAGTGTTAGTTTTAGGTTTAGGGCTAGAGTGAGGGGATAGTTTAGGGTTAGGTTTCGTTTCAGGGTTAGGTTTAGGGTGAAGGTGAAGATTAGGGTTAGGGTAAATATTAGAGTTAGGTGTTTGGGGTATGGTTAGGATCAGGTTAGGGTTAGGTTTAGGGTTAGGATTAGGGTTAGGGTGAGAGTTGGGGGAGATTTAGTATTATGTTTAGTTTTAGGGTTAGGCTTGGGGTAAGGTTATGTTATGTGTGAGGGTTAGCGTTAGGGTTAGGGTTAGGGGTTTTGGATTCAGTTTAGGGTCAGGGTAAGGGTTTGGGTTAGGTTTAGGGTTAGGGTTAGCGTTAGAGTTAGGTTTAGGGTTAGCTTTAGTTTTGGTTAGGGTTAGGATTGAATGAAGTTAGGGTAGCTTTAGGGTTATGGGTAGGGTGAAATTTTGGTTGAAGATGAGGGTTGGGTTTAGGGTTAGAGTTAGAGTTATTGTTAGGGTTAGGTTTGAGTTTATGGTAGGATTAAAGTTAGGGTTAAGGTTAGGTTAGGTTTATGGTCAGGTTTAGGATTAGGCTTAGGCTGAGGGTTAGGATCAGAGTTATTGTAAGGGTTAGTTTTAGGGTTACAGGTGGGCCAAGGGTAAGGCTAGGGTTAGGTTTAGGGGTAGGGATAAGTTTAGAGTTAGGGTGAGCTTTAGGTTTGGCATAGGGTGAACTTTAAGATCGGGTGAGTGTTAGGGTTAGGGTTATGACTAAGGTTTGGTTGAGTTTTCAGGTTAGTGTTAAGATTGCGTTTCGTGTTAGGGTTAAGTTGACGGGTTTTGTTTAGTTTTAGGGTTAGTTTATAGATTTTAGGTTAGGGTTAAGTTTAGTGTTACGGTTAGGCTTGGGGTCACTGTTTGTGTTAGGCGTTGTGGTTGGGGTGAAGGTTAGGTTTAGGGTTAGGGTTGGGTAGGGTTAGGATTCTGGTTATGGTAAGGTGTTAGGGGTTAGAGTTTTAGTTTAGGGTTAGGGCTTGGGTGAGGGTACTTGTTAGTCATTGTGGTTCTGGTCATGGTTAGGTTTGGTTTAGGGTTATGGGTAGGTTTATGATTAGGTTTAGGGTTAGTGTTTAGGTTAGGGTGAGAGTTAGGGTTAAGGTTTGGGTTAGGCTTTGGTGTCAGGGGTTAGGGTTTGGGTTAGAGTTAACATTCGGGCTTACGGGTTCAGCTTAATATTAGGATTACGGAGAGCATTAGGGTTAGGGTTTGGGGATACGGTTAGGGGTTAGGGTGAGGGTTATGGTTAGTTTTACAGTTAAGGCGAGGGATTAGGGTAAGTGTTACGTTTAGGGTTAGAGTTAGGATTAGGTGTAGTTCAAGGTTAGGTGTAGCGTAAGATTTCGGTTTAGGTTCAGGTTTCGAATTAGAGTTAGTGTTTATTTAGGATCAAGGGTAGAGTTAGGGTTTGGGTTAGGGTTAGGTCTACGGTTATTTTAGGATTAGGTCTAGGCTTAGGTTGAGGGCTAATGTAAGGCTGAGTTTTAGGGATAGAGGTGGAGCAGTGTTATGGTTAGAGTTTGGTTTAAGGTTAGGGTTTGGGTTAGGTTTAGGTTTAGGGTTAAGTTTAGGGTTAGGGTTGGATGAAGTTTAGGATGGGGTGAGGGTTATTCTTATGGTTAGGGCTAGAGTCGGATTTTGTGTTCAGGTTAGTGTTAAGGTTAGGTTTAGGGTTCGGGTAAGGTTTACGAGGTACGTTTAGCGTTATTGCTAGGTTTAGGTTCAGGGTTAGAGTGACATTTAGGTTCAGGGTGAGGGTTAAGATAAGGGTTAGGATTAGGGTGAGGATTATACTTAGAGGTTAGGTTTAGGGTGTTAGGGTTAGGTTTATGGTTAGGGTAGGGTTAAGTTTAGGGTTAATGTCAGGGTTAGTGTTAGATTAGGGTTACTGTTTGTGTTTGGGTTAGGGTTAGGGATAAGTTTAGGGATTGCGTTAGGTTTAGGGGTGGGGATACGGTTAGGGGTTAGGGTGAGGGTTAGGGTTAGGTTTAGAGTTCAGGTGAGGGTTTAGGGTAAGGGTTATGGTAAGGGTCAGAGTTAGAGATAGGGTTAGGCTTAGGGTGAATTTTGAGTTAATAGTGAGGGTTAGGGTAAGGTTTAGGGTTAAGGTTAGAGTTAGGATTCAGATTAGTGTTAGGGTTAGTTTTAGGTTTAGGGTTAGGGTAGAGGCAAGGTTAGGGTTAAGGCTAGGATTACGCTCAAGGGTAGGGCTCGGTTAGGGTTAGGGCTCGGTTTAGGGTTAGAGTTAGTACTAGGGTTTAGGGTTAGGGTTAGGGTCAGCTTTCGAGTTATTGTTAGGGATAGGGTTAGGGTAGAGTTAAGATTAGGGTTAAGTGTAGGGTTAGGGTAAAGGTTAGGTTTAGGTCAGGTTTAGGGTTAGGATTAGGGATAGGGTTAGATTTAGGGAAAGGGTTAGGGTTCGTGGGAGCGTTAGTGTTAGGTTTACAGTTAAGCTGATGATTTACGGTGTTACGGTTAGGGTCAGGGTTAGAGTTAGTGTTAGTTTTAGGTTTAGGGCTAGAGTGAGGGGATAGTTTAGGGTTAGGTTTAGTTTTAGGGTTAGGTTTAGGGTGAAGGTGAAGATTAGGGTTAGGGTAAATATTAGAGTTAGGTGTTTGGGGTATGGTTAGGATCAGGTTAGGGTTAGGTTTAGGGTTAGGATTAGGGTTAGGGTGAGAGTTGGGGGAGATTTAGTATTATGTTTAGTTTTAGGGTTAGGCTTGGGGTAAGGTTATGTTATGTGTGAGGGTTAGCGTTAGGGTTAGGGTTAGGGGTTTTGGGTTCAGTTTAGGGTCAGGGTAAGGGTTTGGGTTAGGTTTAGGGTTAGGGTTAGCGTTAGAGTTAGGTTTAGGGTTAGCTATAGTTTTGGTTAGGGTTAGGATTGGAATGAAGTTAGGGTAGGTTTAGGGTTATGGGTAGGGTGAAATTTTGGTTGAAGATGAGAGTTGGGTTTAGGGTTAGGGTTAGAGTTATTGTTAGGGTTAGGTTTGAGTTTATGGTAGGATTAAAGTTAGGGTTAAGGTTAGGTTAGGGTTATGGTCAGGGTTAGGATTAGGCTTAGGGTGAGGGTTAGGATCAGAGTTATTGTAAGGGTTAGTTTTAGGGTTACAGGTGGGCCAAGGGTAAGGCTAGGGTTAGGTTTAGGGGTAGGGATAAGTTTAGAGTTAGGGTGAGCTTTAGGTTTGGCATAGGGTGAACTTTAAGATCGGGTGAGTGTTAGGGTTAGGGTTATGACTAAGGTTTGGTTGAGTTTTCAGGTTAGTGTTAAGATTGCGTTTCGTGTTAGGGTTAAGTTGACGGGTTTTGTTTAGTTTTAGGGTTAGTTTATAGATTTTAGGTTAGGGTTAAGTTTAGTGTTACGGTTAGGCTTGGGGTCACTGTTTGTGTTAGGCGTTGTGGTTGAGGTGAAGGTTAGGGTTGGGTAGGGTTAGGATTCTGGTTATGGTAAGGTGTTAGGGGTTAGAGTTTTAGTTTAGGGTTAGGGCTTGGGTGAGGGTACTTGTTAGTCATTGTGGTTCTGGTCATGGTTAGGTTTGGTTTAGGGTTAGGGGTAGGTTTATGATTAGGTTTAGGGTTAGTGTTTAGGTTAGGGTGAGAGTTAGGGTTAAGGTTTGGGTTAGGCTTTGGTGTCAGGGGTTAGGGTTTGGGTTAGAGTTAACATTCGGGCTTACGGGTTCAGCTTAATATTAGGATTAGGGAGAGCATTAGGGTTAGGGTTTGGGGACATGGTTAGGGGTTAGGGTGAGGGTTATGGTTAGTTTTACAGTTAAGGCGAGGGATTAGGGTAAGTGTTACGTTTAGGGTTAGAGTTAGGATTAGGTGTAGTTCAGGGTTAGGTGTAGCGTAAGATTTCGGTTTAGGTTCAGGTTTCGATTTAGAGTTAGTGTTTATTTAGGATCAAGGGTAGAGTTAGGGTTTGGGTTAGGGTTAGGTCTACGGTTATTTTAGGATTAGGTCTAGGCTTAGGTTGAGGGCTAATGTAAGGCTGAGTTTTAGGGATAGAGGTGGAGCAGTGTTATGGTTAGAGTTTGGTTTAAGGTTAGGGTTTGGGTTAGGTTTAGGTTTAGGGTTAAGTTTAGGGTTAGGGTTGGATGAAGTTGAGGATGGGGTGAGGGTTATTCTTATGGTTAGAGCTAGAGTCGGATTTTGTGTTCAGGTTAGTGTTAAGGTTAGGTTTAGGGTTCGGGTAAGGTTTACGAGGTACGTTTAGCGTTATTGCTAGGTTTAGGTTCAGGGTTAGAGTGACATTTAGGTTCAGGGTGAGGGTTAAGATAAGGGTTAGGATTAGGGTGAGGATTATACTGAGAGGTTAGGTTTAGGGTGTTAGGGTTAGGTTTATGGTTAGGGTAGGGTTAAGTTTAGGGTTAATGTCAGGGTTAGTGTTAGATTAGGGTTACTGCTTGTGTTTGGGTTAGGGTTAGGGATAAGTTTAGGGATTGCGTTAGGTTTAGGGGTGGGGATACGGTTAGGGGTTAGGGTGAGGGTTAGGGTTAGGTTTAGAGTTCAGGTGAGGGTTTAGGGTAAGGGTTATGGTAAGGGTCAGAGTTGGAGATAGGGTTAGGCTTAGGGTGAATTTTGAGTTAATAGTGAGGGTTAGGGTAAGGTTTAGGGTTAAGGTTAGAGTTAGGATTCAGATTAGTGCTGTTGTTAGTTTTAGGTTTAGGGTTAGGGTAGAGGCAAGGTTAGGGTTAAGGCTAGGATTACACTCAAGGGTAGGGCTCGGTTAGGGTTAGGGCTCGGTTTAGGGTTAGAGTTAGTACTAGGGTTTAGGGTTAGGGTTAGGGTCAGCTTTCGAGTTATTGTTAGGGATAGGGTTAGGGTAGAGTTAAGATTAGGGTTAAGTGTAGGGTTAGGGTAAAGGTTAGGTTTAGGTCAGGTTTAGGGTTAGGATTAGGGATAGGGTTAGATTTAGGGAAAGGGTTAGGGTTCGTGGGAGCGTTAGTGTTAGGTTTACAGTTAAGCTGATGATTTACGGTGTTACGGTTAGGGTCAGGGTTAGAGTTAGTGTTAGTTTTAGGTTTAGGGCTAGAGTGAGGGGATAGTTTAGGGTTAGGTTTAGTTTTAGGGTTAGGTTTAGGGTGAAGGTGAAGATTAGGGTTAGGGTAAATATTAGAGTTAGGTGTTTGGTGTATGGTTAGGATCAGGTTAGGGTTAGGTTTAGGGTTAGGATTAGGGTTAGGGTGAGAGTTGGGGGAGATTTAGTATTATGTTTAGTTTTAGGGTTAGGCTTGGGGTAAGGTTATGTTATGTGTGAGGGTTAGCGTTAGGGTTAGGGTTAGGGGTTTTGGGTTCAGTTTAGGGTCAGGGTAAGGGTTTGGGTTAGGTTTAGGGTTAGGGTTAGCGTTAGAGTTAGGTTTAGGGTTAGCTATAGTTTTGGTTAGGGTTAGGATTGGAATGAAGTTAGGGTAGGTTTAGGGTTATGGGTAGGGTGAAATTTTGGTTGAAGATGAGAGTTGGGTTTAGGGTTAGGGTTAGAGTTATTGTTAGGGTTAGGTTTGAGTTTATGGTAGGATTAAAGTTAGGGTTAAGGTTAGGTTAGGGTTATGGTCAGGGTTAGGATTAGGCTTAGGGTGAGGGTTAGGATCAGAGTTATTGTAAGGGTTAGTTTTAGGGTTACAGGTGGGCCAAGGGTAAGGCTAGGGTTAGGTTTAGGGGTAGGGATAAGTTTAGAGTTAGGGTGAGCTTTAGGTTTGGCATAGGGTGAACTTTAAGATCGGGTGAGTGTTAGGGTTAGGGTTATGACTAAGGTTTGGTTGAGTTTTCAGGTTAGTGTTAAGATTGCGTTTCGTGTTAGGGTTAAGTTGACGGGTTTTGTTTAGTTTTAGGGTTAGTTTATAGATTTTAGGTTAGGGTTAAGTTTAGTGTTACGGTTAGGCTTGGGGTCACTGTTTGTGTTAGGCGTTGTGGTTGAGGTGAAGGTTAGGGTTGGGTAGGGTTAGGATTCTGGTTATGGTAAGGTGTTAGGGGTTAGAGTTTTAGTTTAGGGTTAGGGCTTGGGTGAGGGTACTTGTTAGTCATTGTGGTTCTGGTCATGGTTAGGTTTGGTTTAGGGTTAGGGGTAGGTTTATGATTAGGTTTAGGGTTAGTGTTTAGGTTAGGGTGAGAGTTAGGGTTAAGGTTTGGGTTAGGCTTTGGTGTCAGGGGTTAGGGTTTGGGTTAGAGTTAACATTCGGGCTTACGGGTTCAGCTTAATATTAGGATTAGGGAGAGCATTAGGGTTAGGGTTTGGGGACATGGTTAGGGGTTAGGGTGAGGGTTATGGTTAGTTTTACAGTTAAGGCGAGGGATTAGGGTAAGTGTTACGTTTAGGGTTAGAGTTAGGATTAGGTGTAGTTCAGGGTTAGGTGTAGCGTAAGATTTCGGTTTAGGTTCAGGTTTCGATTTAGAGTTAGTGTTTATTTAGGATCAAGGGTAGAGTTAGGGTTTGGGTTAGGGTTAGGTCTACGGTTATTTTAGGATTAGGTCTAGGCTTAGGTTGAGGGCTAATGTAAGGCTGAGTTTTAGGGATAGAGGTGGAGCAGTGTTATGGTTAGAGTTTGGTTTAAGGTTAGGGTTTGGGTTAGGTTTAGGTTTAGGGTTAAGTTTAGGGTTAGGGTTGGATGAAGTTGAGGATGGGGTGAGGGTTATTCTTATGGTTAGAGCTAGAGTCGGATTTTGTGTTCAGGTTAGTGTTAAGGTTAGGTTTAGGGTTCGGGTAAGGTTTACGAGGTACGTTTAGCGTTATTGCTAGGTTTAGGTTCAGGGTTAGAGTGACATTTAGGTTCAGGGTGAGGGTTAAGATAAGGGTTAGGATTAGGGTGAGGATTATACTGAGAGGTTAGGTTTAGGGTGTTAGGGTTAGGTTTATGGTTAGGGTAGGGTTAAGTTTAGGGTTAATGTCAGGGTTAGTGTTAGATTAGGGTTACTGCTTGTGTTTGGGTTAGGGTTAGGGATAAGTTTAGGGATTGCGTTAGGTTTAGGGGTGGGGATACGGTTAGGGGTTAGGGTGAGGGTTAGGGTTAGGTTTAGAGTTCAGGTGAGGGTTTAGGGTAAGGGTTATGGTAAGGGTCAGAGTTGGAGATAGGGTTAGGCTTAGGGTGAATTTTGAGTTAATAGTGAGGGTTAGGGTAAGGTTTAGGGTTAAGGTTAGAGTTAGGATTCAGATTAGTGCTGTTGTTAGTTTTAGGTTTAGGGTTAGGGTAGAGGCAAGGTTAGGGTTAAGGCTAGGATTACACTCAAGGGTAGGGCTCGGTTAGGGTTAGGGCTCGGTTTAGGGTTAGAGTTAGTACTAGGGTTTAGGGTTAGGGTTAGGGTCAGCTTTCGAGTTATTGTTAGGGATAGGGTTAGGGTAGAGTTAAGATTAGGGTTAAGTGTAGGGTTAGGGTAAAGGTTAGGTTTAGGTCAGGTTTAGGGTTAGGATTAGGGATAGGGTTAGATTTAGGGAAAGGGTTAGGGTTCGTGGGAGCGTTAGTGTTAGGTTTACAGTTAAGCTGATGATTTACGGTGTTACGGTTAGGGTCAGGGTTAGAGTTAGTGTTAGTTTTAGGTTTAGGGCTAGAGTGAGGGGATAGTTTAGGGTTAGGTTTAGTTTTAGGGTTAGGTTTAGGGTGAAGGTGAAGATTAGGGTTAGGGTAAATATTAGAGTTAGGTGTTTGGGGTATGGTTAGGATCAGGTTAGGGTTAGGTTTAGGGTTAGGATTAGGGTTAGGGTGAGAGTTGGGGGAGATTTAGTATTATGTTTAGTTTTAGGGTTAGGCTTGGGGTAAGGTTATGTTATGTGTGAGGGTTAGCGTTAGGGTTAGGGTTAGGGGTTTTGGGTTCAGTTTAGGGTCAGGGTAAGGGTTTGGGTTAGGTTTAGGGTTAGGGTTAGCGTTAGAGTTAGGTTTAGGGTTAGCTATAGTTTTGGTTAGGGTTAGGATTGGAATGAAGTTAGGGTAGGTTTAGGGTTATGGGTAGGGTGAAATTTTGGTTGAAGATGAGAGTTGGGTTTAGGGTTAGGGTTAGAGTTATTGTTAGGGTTAGGTTTGAGTTTATGGTAGGATTAAAGTTAGGGTTAAGGTTAGGTTAGGGTTATGGTCAGGGTTAGGATTAGGCTTAGGGTGAGGGTTAGGATCAGAGTTATTGTAAGGGTTAGTTTTAGGGTTACAGGTGGGCCAAGGGTAAGGCTAGGGTTAGGTTTAGGGGTAGGGATAAGTTTAGAGTTAGGGTGAGCTTTAGGTTTGGCATAGGGTGAACTTTAAGATCGGGTGAGTGTTAGGGTTAGGGTTATGACTAAGGTTTGGTTGAGTTTTCATGTTAGTGTTAAGATTGCGTTTCGTGTTAGGGTTAAGTTGACGGGTTTTGTTTAGTTTTAGGGTTAGTTTATAGATTTTAGGTTAGGGTTAAGTTTAGTGTTACGGTTAGGCTTGGGGTCACTGTTTGTGTTAGGCGTTGTGGTTGAGGTGAAGGTTAGGTTTAGTCTTAGGGTTGGGTAGGGTTAGGATTCTGGTTATGGTAAGGTGTTAGGGGTTAGAGTTTTAGTTTAGGGTTAGGGCTTGGGTGAGGGTACTTGTTAGTCATTGTGGTTCTGGTCATGGTTAGGTTTGGTTTAGGGTTAGGGGTAGGTTTATGATTAGGTTTAGGGTTAGTGTTTAGGTTAGGGTGAGAGTTAGGGTTAAGGTTTGGGTTAGGCTTTGGTGTCAGGGGTTAGGGTTTGGGTTAGAGTTAACATTCGGGCTTACGGGTTCAGCTTAATATTAGGATTAGGGAGAGCATTAGGGTTAGGGTTTGGGGACATGGTTAGGGGTTAGGGTGAGGGTTATGGTTAGTTTTACAGTTAAGGCGAGGGATTAGGGTAAGTGTTACGTTTAGGGTTAGAGTTAGGATTAGGTGTAGTTCAGGGTTAGGTGTAGCGTAAGATTTCGGTTTAGGTTCAGGTTTCGATTTAGAGTTAGTGTTTATTTAGGATCAAGGGTAGAGTTAGGGTTTGGGTTAGGGTTAGGTCTACGGTTATTTTAGGATTAGGTCTAGGCTTAGGTTGAGGGCTAATGTAAGGCTGAGTTTTAGGGATAGAGGTGGAGCAGTGTTATGGTTAGAGTTTGGTTTAAGGTTAGGGTTTGGGTTAGGTTTAGGTTTAGGGTTAAGTTTAGGGTTAGGGTTGGATGAAGTTGAGGATGGGGTGAGGGTTATTCTTATGGTTAGAGCTAGAGTCGGATTTTGTGTTCAGGTTAGTGTTAAGGTTAGGTTTAGGGTTCGGGTAAGGTTTACGAGGTACGTTTAGCGTTATTGCTAGGTTTAGGTTCAGGGTTAGAGTGACATTTAGGTTCAGGGTGAGGGTTAAGATAAGGGTTAGGATTAGGGTGAGGATTATACTTAGAGGTTAGGTTTAGGGTGTTAGGGTTAGGTTTATGGTTAGGGTAGGGTTAAGTTTAGGGTTAATGTCAGGGTTAGTGTTAGATTAGGGTTACTGCTTGTGTTTGGGTTAGGGTTAGGGATAAGTTTAGGGATTGCGTTAGGTTTAGGGGTGGGGATACGGTTAGGGGTTAGGGTGAGGGTTAGGGTTAGGTTTAGAGTTCAGGTGAGGGTTTAGGGTAAGGGTTATGGTAAGGGTCAGAGTTAGAGATAGGGTTAGGCTTAGGGTGAATTTTGAGTTAATAGTGAGGGTTAGGGTAAGGTTTAGGGTTAAGGTTAGAGTTAGGAATCAGATTAGTGTTAGGGTTAGTTTTAGGTTTAGGGTTAGGGTAGAGGCAAGGTTAGGGTTAAGGCTAGGATTACGCTAAAGGGTAGGGCTCGGTTAGGGTTAAGGCTCGGTTTAGGGTTAGTTAGTACTAGGGTTTAGGGTTAGGGTTAGGGTCAGCTTTCGAGTTATTGTTAGGGATAGGGATAGGGTAGAGTTAAGATTAGGGTTAAGTGTAGGGTTAGGGTAAAGGTTAGGTTTAGGTCAGGTTTAGGGTTAGGATTAGGGATAGGGTTAGATTTAGGGAAAGGGTTAGGGTTCGTGGGAGGGTTAGTGTTAGGTTTACAGTTAAGCTGATGATTTACGGTGTTACGGTTAGGGTCAGGGTTAGAGTTAGTGTTAGTTTTAGGTTTAGGGCTAGAGTGAGGGGATAGTTTAGGGTTAGGTTTAGTTTTAGGGTTAGGTTTAGGGTGAAGGTGAAGATTAGGGTTAGGGTAAATATTAGAGTTAGGTGTTTGGGGTATGGTTAGGATCAGGTTAGGGTTAGGTTTAGGGTTAGGATTAGGGTTAGGGTGAGAGTTGGGGGAGATTTAGTATTATGTTTAGTTTTAGGGTTAGGCTTGGGGTAAGGTTATGTTATGTGTGAGGGTTAGCGTTAGGGTTAGGGTTAGGGGTTTTGGATTCAGTTTAGGGTCAGGGTAAGGGTTTGGGTTCGGTTTAGGGTTAGGGTTAGCGTTAGAGTTAGGTTTAGGGTTAGCTTTAGTTTTGGTTAGGGTTTGGATTGGAACGAAGTTAGGGTAGGTTTAGGGTTATGGGTAGGGTGAAATTTTGGTTGAAGATGAGGGTTGGGTTTAGGGTTAGGGTTAGAGTTATTGTTAGGGTTAGGTTTGAGTTTATGGTAGGATTAAAGTTAGGGTTAAGGTTAGGTTAGGGTTATGGTCAGGGTTAGGATTAGGCTTAGGGTGAGGGTTAGGATCAGAGTTATTGTAAGGGTTAGTTTTAGGGTTACAGGTGGGCCAAGGGTAAGGCTAGGGTTAGGTTTAGGGGTAGGGATAAGCTTAGAGTTAGGGTGAGCTTTAGGTTTGGCATAGGGTGAACTTTAAGATCGGGTGAGTGTTAGGGTTAGGGTTATGACTAAGATTTGGTTGAGTTTTCAGGTTTGTGTTAAGATTGTGTTTCGTGTTAGGGTTAAGTTTACGGGTTTTGTTTAGTTTTAGGGTTAGTTTATAGATTTTAGGTTAGGGTTAAGTTTAGTGTTACGGTTAGGCTTGGGGTCACTGTTTGTGTTAGGCGTTGTGGTTGGGGTGAAGGTTAGGTTTAGGGTTAGGGTTGGGTAGGGTTAGGATTCTGGTTATGGTAAGGTGTTAGGGGTTAGAGTTTTAGTTTAGGGTTAGGGCTTGGGTGAGGGTACTTGTTAGTCATTGTGGTTCTGGTCATGGTTAGGTTTGGTTTAGGGTTAGGGGTAGGTTTATGATTAGGTTTAGGGTTAGTGTTTAGGTTAGGGTGAGAGTTAGGGTTAAGGTTTGGGTTAGGCCTTGGTGTCAGGGGTTAGGGTTTGGGTTAGAGTTAACATTCGGGCTTACGGGTTCAGCTTAATATTAGGATTACGGAGAGCATTAGGGTTAGGGTTTGGGGATACGGTTAGGGGTTAGGGTGAGGGTTATGGTTAGTTTTACAGTTAAGGCGAGGGATTAGGGTAAGTGTTACGTTTAGGGTTAGAGTTAGGATTAGGTGTAGTTCAGGGTTAGGTGTAGCGTAAGATTTCGGTTTAGGTTCAGGTTTCGATTTAGAGTTAGTGTTTATTTAGGATCAAGGGTAGAGTTAGGGTTTGGGTTAGGGTTAGGTCTACGGTTATTTTAGGATTAGGTCTAGGCTTAGGTTGAGGGCTAATGTAAGGCTGAGTTTTAGGGATAGAGGTGGAGCAGTGTTATGGTTAGAGTTTGGTTTAAGGTTAGGGTTTGGGTTAGGTTTAGGTTTAGGGTTAAGTTTAGGGTTAGGGTTGGATGAAGTTTAGGATGGGGTGAGGGTTATTCTTATGGTTAGGGCTAGAGTCGGATTTTGTGTTCAGGTTAGTGTTAAGGTTAGGTTTAGGGTTCGGGTAAGGTTTACGAGGTACGTTTAGCGTTATTGCTAGGTTTAGGTTCAGGGTTAGAGTGACATTTAGGTTCAGGGTGAGGGTTAAGATAAGGGTTAGGATTACGGTGAGGATTATACTTAGAGGTTAGGTTTAGGGTGTTAGGGTTAGGTTTATGGTTAGGGTAGGGTTAAGTTTAGGGTTAATGTCAGGGTTAGTGTTAGATTAGGGTTACTGTTTGTGTTTGGGTTAGGGTTAGGGATAAGTTTAGGGATTGCGTTAGGTTTAGGGGTGGGGATACGGTTAGGGGTTAGGGTGAGGGTTAGGGTTAGGTTTAGAGTTCAGGTGAGGGTTTAGGGTAAGCGTTATGGTAAGGGTCAGAGTTAGAGATAGGGTTAGGCTTAGGGTGAATTTTGAGTTAATAGTGAGGGTTAGGGTAAGGTTTAGGGTTAAGGTTAGAGTTAGGAATCAGATTAGTGTTAGGGTTAGTTTTAGGTTTAGGGTTAGGGTAGAGGCAAGGTTAGGGTTAAGGCTAGGATTACGCTCAAGGGTAGGGCTCGGTTAGGGTTAGGGCTTGGTTTAGGGTTAGTTAGTACTAGGGTTTAGGGTTAGGGTTAGGGTCAGCTTTCGAGTTATTGTTAGGGATAGGGTTAGGGTAGAGTTAAGATTAGGGTTAAGTGTAGGGTTAGGGTAAAGGTTAGGTTTAGGTCAGGTTTAGGGTTAGGATTAGGGATAGGGTTAGATTTAGGGAAAGGGTTAGGGTTCGTGGGAGGGTTAGTGTTAGGTTTAGAGTTAAGCTGATGATTTACGGTGTTACGGTTAGGGTCAGGGTTAGAGTTAGTGTTAGTTTTAGGTTTAGGGCTAGAGTGAGGGGATAGTTTAGGGTTAGGTTTAGTTTTAGGGTTAGGTTTAGGGTGAAGGTGAAGATTAGGGTTAGGGTAAATATTAGAGTTAGGTGTTTGGGGTATGGTTAGGATCAGGTTAGGGTTAGGTTTAGGGTTAGGATTAGGGTTAGGGTGAGAGTTGGGGGAGATTTAGTATTATGTTTAGTTTTAGGGTTAGGCTTGGGGTAAGGTTATGTTATGTGTGAGGGTTAGCGTTAGGGTTAGGGTTAGGGGTTTTGGATTCAGTTTAGGGTCAGGGTAAGGGTTTGGGTTAGGTTTAGGGTTAGGGTTAGCGTTAGAGTTAGGTTTAGGGTTAGCTTTAGTTTTGGTTAGGGTTAGGATTGGAACGAAGTTAGGGTAGGTTTAGGGTTATGGGTAGGGTGAAATTTTGGTTGAAGATGAGGGTTGGGTTTAGGGTTAGGGTTAGAGTTATTGTTAGGGTTAGGTTTGAGTTTATGGTAGGATTAAAGTTAGGGTTAAGGTTAGGTTAGGGTTATGGTCAGGGTTAGGATTAGGCTTAGGGTGAGGGTTAGGATCAGAGTTATTGTAAGGGTTAGTTTTAGGGTTACAGGTGGGCCAAGGGTAAGGCTAGGGTTAGGTTTAGGGGTAGGGATAAGTTTAGAGTTAGGGTGAGCTTTAGGTTTGGCATAGGGTGAACTTTAAGATCGGGTGAGTGTTAGGGTTAGGGTTATGACTAAGGTTTGGTTGAGTTTTCAGGTTAGTGTTAAGATTGTGTTTCGTGTTAGGGTTAAGTTTACGGGTTTTGTTTAGTTTTAGGGTTAGTTTATAGATTTTAGGTTAGGGTTAAGTTTAGTGTTACGGTTAGGCTTGGGGTCACTGTTTGTGTTAGGCGTTGTGGTTGGGGTGAAGGTTAGGTTTAGGGTTAGGGTTGGGTAGGGTTAGGATTCTGGTTATGGTAAGGTGTTAGGGGTTAGAGTTTTAGTTTAGGGTTAGGGCTTGGGTGAGGGTACTTGTTAGTCATTGTGGTTCTGGTCATGGTTAGGTTTGGTTTAGGGTTAGGGGTAGGTTTATGATTAGGTTTAGGGCTAGTGTTTAGGTTAGGGTGAGAGTTAGGGTTAAGGTTTGGGTTAGGCTTTGGTGTCAGGGGTTAGGGTTTGGGTTAGAGTTAACATTCGGGCTTACGGGTTCAGCTTAATATTAGGATTACGGAGAGCATTAGGGTTAGGGCTTGGGGATACGGTTAGGGGTTAGGGTGAGGGTTATGGTTAGTTTTACAGTTAAGGCGAGGGATTAGGGTAAGTGTTACGTTTAGGGTTAGAGTTAGGATTAGGTGTAGTTCAGGGTTAGGTGTAGCGTAAGATTTCGGTTTAGGTTCAGGTTTCGAATTAGAGTTAGTGTTTATTTAGGATCAAGGGTAGAGTTAGGGTTTGGGTTAGGGTTAGGTCTACGGTTATTTTAGGATTAGGTCTAGGCTTAGGTTGAGGGCTAATGTAAGGCTGAGTTTTAGGGATAGAGGTGGAGCAGTGTTATGGTTAGAGTTTGGTTTAAGGTTAGGGTTTGGGTTAGGTTTAGGTTTAGGGTTAAGTTTAGGGTTAGGGTTGGATGAAGTTTAGGATGGGGTGAGGGTTATTCTTATGGTTAGGGCTAGAGTCGGATTTTGTGTTCAGGTTAGTGTTAAGGTTAGGTTTAGGGTTCGGGTAAGGTTTACGAGGTACGTTTAGCGTTATTGCTAGGTTTAGGTTCAGGGTTAGAGTGACATTTAGGTTCAGGGTGAGGGTTAAGATAAGGGTTAGGATTACGGTGAGGATTATACTTAGAGGTTAGGTTTAGGGTGTTAGGGTTAGGTTTATGGTTAGGGTAGGGTTAAGTTTAGGGTTAATGTCAGGGTTAGTGTTAGATTAGGGTTACTGTTTGTGTTTGGGTTAGGGATAGGGATAAGTTTAGGGATTGCGTTAGGTTTAGGGGTGGGGATACGGTTAGAGGTTAGGGTGAGGGTTAGGGTTAGGTTTAGAGTTCAGGTGAGGGTTTAGGGTAAGCGTTATGGTAAGGGTCAGAGTTAGAGATAGGGTTAGGCTTAGGGTGAATTTTGAGTTAATAGTGAGGGTTAGGGTAAGGTTTAGGGTTAAGGTTAGAGTTAGGAATCAGATTAGTGTTAGGGTTTGTTTTAAGTTTAGGGTTAGGGTAGAGGCAAGGTTAGGGTTAAGGCTAGGATTACGCTCAAGGGTAGGGCTCGGTTAGGGTTAGGGCTCGGTTTAGGGTTAGAGTTAGTACTAGGGTTTAGGGTTAGGGTTAGGGTCAGCTTTCGAGTTATTGTTAGGGATAGGGTTAGGGTAGAGTTAAGATTAGGGTTAAGTGTAGGGTTAGGGTAAAGGTTAGGTTTAGGTCAGGTTTAGGGTTAGGATTAGGGATAGGGTTAGATTTAGGGAAAGGGTTAGGGTTCGTGGGAGGGTTAGTGTTAGGTTTACAGTTAAGCTGATGATTTACGGTGTTACGGTTAGGGTCAGGGTTAGAGTTAGTGTTAGTTTTAGGTTTAGGGCTAGAGTGAGGGGATAGTTTAGGGTTAGGTTTAGTTTTAGGGTTAGGTTTAGGGTGAAGGTGAAGATTAGGGTTAGGGTAAATATTAGAGTTAGGTGTTTGGGGTATGGTTAGGATCAGGTTAGGGTTAGGTTTAGGGTTAGGATTAGGGTTAGGGTGAGAGTTGGGGGAGATTTAGTATTATGTTTAGTTTTAGGGTTAGGCTTGGGGTAAGGTTATGTTATGTGTGAGGGTTAGCGTTAGGGTTAGGGTTAGGGGTTTTGGATTCAGTTTAGGGTCAGGGTAAGGGTTTGGGTTAGGTTTAGGGTTAGGGTTAGCGTTAGAGTTAGGTTTAGGGTTAGCTTTAGTTTTGGTTAGGGTTAGGATTTGAATGAAGTTAGGGTAGGTTTAGGGTTATGGGTAGGGTGAAATTTTGGTTGAAGATGAGGGTTGGGTTTAGGGTTAGGGTTAGAGTTATTGTTAGGGTTAGGTTTGAGTTTATGGTAGGATTAAAGTTAGGGTTAAGGTTAGGTTAGGTTTATGGTCAGGGTTAGGATTAGGCTTCGGGTGAGGGTTAGGATCAGAGTTATTGTAAGGGTTAGTTTTAGCGTTACAGGTGGGCCAAGGGTAAGGCTAGGGTTAGGTTTAGGGGTAGGGATAAGTTTAGAGTTAGGGTGAGCTTTAGGTTTGGCATAGGGTGAACTTTAAGATCGGGTGAGTGTTAGGGTTAGGGTTATGACTAAGGTTTGGTTGAGTTTTCAGGTTAGTGTTAAGATTGTGTTTCGTGTTAGGGTTAAGTTTACGGGTTTTGTTTAGTTTTAGGGTTAGTTTATAGATTTTAGGTTAGGGTTAAGTTTAGTGTTACGGTTAGGCTTGGGGTGACTGTTTGTGTTAGGCGTTGTGGTTGGGGTGAAGGTTAGGTTTAGGGTTAGGGTTGGGTAGGGTTAGGATTCTGGTTATGGTAAGGTGTTAGGGGTTAGAGTTTTAGTTTAGGGTTAGGGCTTGGGTGAGGGTACTTGTTAGTCATTGTGGTTCTGGTCATGGTTAGGTTTGGTTTAGGGTTAGGGGTAGGTTTATGATTAGGTTTAGGGTTAGTGTTTAGGTTAGGGTGAGAGTTAGGGTTAAGGTTTGGGTTAGGCTTTGGTGTCAGGGGTTAGGGTTTGGGTTAGAGTTAACATTCGGGCTTACGGGTTCAGCTTAATATTAGGATTACGGAGAGCATTAGGGTTAGGGTTTGGGGATACGGTTAGGGGTTAGGGTGAGGGTTATGGTTAGTTTTACAGTTAAGGCGAGGGATTAGGGTAAGTGTTACGTTTAGGGTTAGAGTTAGGATTAGGTGTAGTTCAGGGTTAGGTGTAGCGTAAGATTTCGGTTTAGGTTCAGGTTTCGAATTAGAGTTAGTGTTTATTTAGGATCAAGGTTAGAGTTAGGGTTTGGGTTAGGGTTAGGTCTACGGTTATTTTAGGATTAGGTCTAGGCTTAGGTTGAGGGCTAATGTAAGGCTGAGTTTTAGGGATAGAGGTGGAGCAGTGTTATGGTTAGAGTTTGGTTTAAGGTTAGGGTTTGGGTTAGGTTTAGGTTTAGGGTTAAGTTTAGGGTAAGGGTTGGATGAAGTTTAGGATGGGGTGAGGGTTATTCTTATGGTTAGGGCTAGAGTCGGATTTTGTGTTCAGGTTAGTGTTAAGGTTAGGTTTAGGGTTCGGGTAAGGTTTACGAGGTACGTTTAGCGTTATTGCTAGGTTTAGGTTCAGGGTTAGAGTGACATTTAGGTTCAGGGTGAGGGTTAAGATAAGGGTTAGGATTACGGTGAGGATTATACTTAGAGGTTAGGTTTAGGGTGTTAGGGTTAGGTTTATGGTTAGGGTAGGGTTAAGTTTAGGGTTAATGTCAGGGTTAGTGTTAGATTAGGGTTACTGTTTGTGTTTGGGTTAGGGTTAGGGAAAAGTTTAGGGATTGCGTTAGGTTTAGGGGTGGGGATACGGTTAGGGGTTACGGTGAGGGTTAGGGTTAGGTTTAGAGTTCAGGTGAGGGTTTAGGGTAAGCGTTATGGTAAGGGTCAGAGTTAGAGATAGGGTTAGGCTTAGGGTGAATTTTGAGTTAATAGTGAGGGTTAGGGTAAGGTTTAGTGTTAAGGTTAGAGTTAGGAATCAGATTAGTGTTAGGGTTAGTTTTAGGTTTAGGGTTAGGGTAGAGGCAAGGTTAGGGTTAAGGCTAGGATTACGCTCAAGGGTAGGGCTCGGTTAGGGTTAGGGCTCGGTTTAGGGTTAGAGTTAGTACTAGGGTTTAGGGTTAGGGTTAGGGTCAGCTTTCGAGTTATTGTTAGGGATAGGGTTAGGGTAGAGTTAAGATTAGGGTTAAGTGTAGGGTTAGGGTAAAGGTTAGGTTTAGGTCAGGTTTAGGGTTAGGATTAGGGATAGGGTTAGATTTAGGGAAAGGGTTAGGGTTCGTGGGAGCGTTAGTGTTAGGTTTACAGTTAAGCTGATGATTTACGGTGTTACGGTTAGGGTCAGGGTTAGAGTTAGTGTTAGTTTTAGGTTTAGGGCTAGAGTGAGGGGATAGTTTACGGTTAGGTTTAGTTTTAGGGTTAGGTTTAGGGTGAAGGTGAAGATTAGGGTTAGGGTAAATATTAGATTTAGGTGTTTGGGGTATGGTTAGGATCAGGTTAGGGTTAGGTTTAGGGTTAGGATTAGGGTTAGGGTGAGAGTTGGGGGAGATTTAGTATTATGTTTAGTTTTAGGGTTAGGCTTGGGGTAAGGTTATGTTATGTGTGAGGGTTAGCGTTAGGGTTAGGGTTAGGGGTTTTGGGTTCAGTTTAGGGTCAGGGTAAGGGTTTGGGTTAGGTTTAGGGTTAGGGTTAGCGTTAGAGTTAGGTTTAGGGTTAGCTATAGTTTTGCTTAGGGTTAGGATTGGAATGAAGTTAGGGTAGGTTTAGGGTTATGGGTAGGGTGAAATTTTGGTTGAAGATGAGGGTTGGGTTTAGGGTTAGGGTTAGAGTTATTGTTAGGGTTAGGTTTGAGTTTATGGTAGGATTAAAGTTAGGGTTAAGGTTAGGTTAGGTTTATGGTCAGGGTTAGGATTAGGCTTCGGGTGAGGGTTAGGATCAGAGTTATTGTAAGGGTTAGTTTTAGGGTTACAGGTGGGCCAAGGGTAAGGCTAGGGTTAGGTTTAGGGGTAGGGATAAGTTTAGAGTTAGGGTGAGCTTTAGGTTTGGCATAGGGTGAACTTTAAGATCGGGTGAGTGTTAGGGTTAGGGTTATGACTAAGGTTTGGTTGAGTTTTCAGGTTAGTGTTAAGATTCTTTCGTGTTAGGGTTAAGTTTACGGGTTTTGTTTAGTTTTAGGGTTAGTTTATAGATTTTAGGTTAGGGTTAAGTTTAGTGTTACGGTTAGGCTTGGGGTCACTGTTTGTGTTAGGCGTTGTGGTTGGGGTGAAGGTTAGGTTAAGGGTTAGGGTTGGGTAGGGTTAGGATTCTGGTTATGGTAAGGTGTTAGGGGTTAGAGTTTTAGTTTAGGGTTAGGGCTTGGGTGAGGGTACTTGTTAGTCATTGTGGTTCTGGTCATGGTTAGGTTTGGTTTAGGGTTAGGGGTAGGTTTATGATTAGGTTTAGGGTTGGTGTTTAGGTTAGGGTGAGAGTTAGGGTTAAGGTTTGGGTTAGGCTTTGGTGTCAGGGGTTAGGGTTTGGGTTAGAGTTAACATTCGGGCTTACGGGTTCAGCTTAATATTAGGATTAGGGAGAGCATTAGGGTTAGGGTTTGGGGATACGGTTAGGGGTTAGGGTGAGGGTTATGGTTAGTTTTACAGTTAAGGCGAGGGATTAGGGTAAGTGTTACGTTTAGGGTTAGAGTTAGGATTAGGTGTAGTTCAGGGTTAGGTGTAGCGTAAGATTTCGGTTTAGGTTCAGGTTTCGAATTAGAGTTAGTGTTTATTTAGGATCAAGGGTAGAGTTAGGGTTTGGGTTAGGGTTAGGTCTACGGTTAGGATTAGGATTAGGTCTAGGCTTAGGTTGAGGGCTAATGTAAGGCTGAGTTTTAGGGATAGAGGTGGAGCAGTGTTATGGTTAGAGTTTGGTTTAAGGTTAGGGTTTGGGTTAGGTTTAGGTTTAGGGTTAAGTTTAGGGTTAGGGTTGGATGAAGTTTAGGATGGGGTGAGGGTTATTTTTATGGTTAGGGCTAGAGTCGGATTTTGTGTTCAGGTTAGTGTTAAGGTTAGGTTTAGGGTTCGGGTAAGGTTTACGAGGTACGTTTAGCGTTATTGCTAGGTTTAGGTTCAGGGTTAGAGTGACATTTAGGTTCAGGGTGAGGGTTAAGATAAGGGTTAGGATTACGGTGAGGATTATACTTAGAGGTTAGGTTTAGGGTGTTAGGGTTAGGTTTATGGTTAGGGTAGGGTTAAGTTTAGGGTTAATGTCAGGGTTAGTGTTAGATTAGGGTTACTGTTTGTGTTTGGGTTAGGGTTAGGGATAAGTTTAGGGATTGCGTTAGGTTTAGGGGTGGGGATACGGTTAGGGGTTAGGGTGAGGGTTAGGGTTAGGTTTAGAGTTCAGGTGAGGGTTTAGGGTAAGCGTTATGGTAAGGGTCAGAGTTAGAGATAGGGTTAGGCTTAGGGTGAATTTTGAGTTAATAGTCAGGGTTAGGGTAAGGTTTAGGGTTAAGGTTAGAGTTAGGAATCAGATTAGTGTTAGGGTTAGTTTTAGGTTTAGGGTTAGGGTAGAGGCAAGGTTAGGGTTAAGGCTAGGATTACGCTCAAGGGTAGGGCTCGGTTAGGGTTAGGGCTCGGTTTAGGGTTAGAGTTAGTACTAGGGTTTAGGGTTAGGGTTAGGGTCAACTTTCGAGTTATTTTTAGGGATAGGGTTAGGGTAGAGTTAAGATTAGGGTTAGGGTAAAGGTTAGGTTTAGGTCAGGTTTAGGGTTAGGATTAGGGATAGGGTTAGATTTAGGGAAAGGGTTAGGGTTCGTGGGAGGGTTAGTGTTAGGTTTACAGTTAAGCTGATGATTTACGGTGTTACGGTTAGGGTCAGGGTTAGAGTTAGTGTTAGTTTTAGGTTTAGGGCTAGAGTGAGGGGATAGTTTAGGGTTAGGTTTAGTTTTAGGGTTAGGTTTAGGGTGAAGGTGAAGATTAGGGTTAGGGTAAATATTAGAGTTAGGTGTTTGGGGTATGGTTAGGATCAGGTTAGGGTTAGGTTTAGGGTTAGGATTAGGGTTAGGGTGAGAGTTGGGGGAGATTTAGTATTATGTTTAGTTTTAGGGTTAGGCTTGGGGTAAGGTTATGTTATGTGTGAGGGTTAGCGTTAGGGTTAGGGTTAGGGGTTTTGGATTCAGTTTAGGGTCAGGGTAAGGGTTTGGGTTAGGTTTAGGGTTAGGGTTAGCGTTAGAGTTAGGTTTAGGGTTAGCTTTAGTTTTGGTTAGGGTTAGGATTGGAATGAAGTTAGGGTAGGTTTAGGGTTATGGGTAGGGTGAAATTTTGGTTGAAGATGAGGGTTGGGTTTAGGGTTAGGGTTAGAGTTATTGTTAGGGTTAGGTTTGAGTTTATGGTAGGATTAAAGTTAGGGTTAAGGTTAGGTTAGGGTTATGGTCAGGGTTAGGATTAGGCTTAGGGTGAGGGTTAGGATCAGAGTTATTGTAAGGGTTAGTTTTAGGGTTACAGGTGGGCCAAGGGTAAGGCTAGGGTTAGGTTTAGGGGTAGGGATAAGTTTAGAGTTAGGGTGAGCTTTAGGTTTGGCATAGGGTGAACTTTAAGATCGGGTGAGTGTTAGGGTTAGGGTTATGACTAAGGTTTGGTTGAGTTTTCAGGTTAGTGTTAAGATTGCGTTTCGTGTTAGGGTTAAGTTTACGGGTTTTGTTTAGTTTTAGGGTTAGTTTATAGATTTTAGGTTAGGGTTAAGTTTAGTGTTACGGTTAGGCTTGGGGTCACTGTTTGTGTTAGGCGTTGTGGTTGGGGTGAAGGTTAGGTTTAGGGTTAGGGTTGGGTAGGGTTAGGATTCTGGTTATGGTAAGGTGTTAGGGGTTAGAGTTTTAGTTTAGGGTTAGGGCTTGGGTGAGGGTACTTGTTAGTCATTGTGGTTCTGGTCATGGTTAGGTTTGGTTTAGGGTTAGGGGTAGGTTTATGATTAGGTTTAGGGTTAGTATTTAGGTTAGGGTGAGAGTTAGGGTTAAGGTTTGGGTTAGGCTTTGGTGTCAGGGGTTAGGGTTTGGGTTAGAGTTAACATTCGGGCTTACGGGTTCAGCTTAATATTAGGATTAGGGAGAGCATTAGGGTTAGGGTTTGGGGATACGGTTAGGGGTTAGGGTGAGGGTTATGGTTAGTTTTACAGTTAAGGCGAGGGATTAGGGTAAGTGTTACGTTTAGGTTTAGAGTTAGGATTAGGTGTAAATCAGGGTTAGGTGTAGCGTAAGATTTCGGTTTAGGTTCAGGTTTCGAATTAGAGTTAGTGTTTATTTAGGATCAAGGGTAGAGTTAGGGTTTGGGTTAGGGTTAGGTCTACGGTTATTTTAGGATTAGGTCTAGGCTTAGGTTGAGGGCTAATGTAAGGCTGAGTTTTAGGGATACAGGTGGAGCAGTGTTATGGTTAGAGTTTGGTTTAAGGTTAGGGTTTGGGTTAGGTTTAGGTTTAGGGTTAAGTTTAGGGTTAGGGTTGGATGAAGTTTAGGATGGGGTGAGGGTTATTCTTATGGTTAGGGCTAGAGTCTGATTTTGTGTTCAGGTTAGTGTTAAGGTTAGGTTTAGGGTTCGGGTAAGGTTTACGAGGTACGTTTAGCGTTATTGCTAGGTTTAGGTTCAGGGTTAGAGTGACATTTAGGTTCAGGGTGAGGGTTAAGATAAGGGTTAGGATTAGGGTGAGGATTATACTTAGAGGTTAGGTTTAGGGTGTTAGGGTTAGGTTTATGGTTAGGGTAGGGTTAAGTTTAGGGTTAATGTCAGGGTTAGTGTTAGATTAGGGTTACTGTTTGTGTTTGGGTTAGGGTTAGGGATAAGTTTAGGGATTGCGTTAGGTTTAGGGGTGGGGATACGGTTAGGGGTTAGGGTGAGGGTTAGGGTTAGGTTTAGAGTTCAGGTGAGGGTTTAGGGTAAGGGTTATGGTAAGGGTCAGAGTTAGAGATAGGGTTAGGCTTAGGGTGAATTTTGAGTTAATAGTGAGGGTTAGGGTAAGGTTTAGGGTTAAGGTTAGAGTTAGGATTCAGATTAGTGTTAGGGTTAGTTTTAGGTTTAGGGTTAGGGTAGGGGCAAGGTTAGGGTTAAGGCTAGGATTACGCTCAAGGGTAGGGCTCGGTTAGGGTTAGGGCTCGGTTTAGGGTTAGAGTTAGTACTAGGGTTTAGGGTTAGGGTTAGGGTCAGCTTTCGAGTTATTGTTAGGGATAGGGTTAGGGTAGAGTTAAGATTAGGGTTAAGTGTAGGGTTAGGGTAAAGGTTAGGTTTAGGTCAGGTTTAGGGTTAGGATTAGGGATAGGGTTAGATTTAGGGAAAGGGTTAGGGTTCGTGGGAGGGTTAGTGTTAGGTTTACAGTTAAGCTGATGATTTACGGTGTTACGGTTAGGGTCAGGGTTAGAGTTAGTGTTAGTTTTAGGTTTAGGGCTAGAGTGAGGGGATAGTTTAGGGTTAGGTTTAGTTTTAGGGTTAGGTTTAGGGTGAAGGTGAAGATTAGGGTTAGGGTAAATATTAGAGTTAGGTGTTTGGGGTATGGTTAGGATCAGGTTAGGGTTAGGTTTAGGGTTAGGATTAGGGTTAGGGTGAGAGTTGGGGGAGATTTAGTATTATGTTTAGTTTTAGGGTTAGGCTTGGGGTAAGGTTATGTTATGTGTGAGGGTTAGCGTTAGGGTTAGGGTTAGGGGTTTTGGATTCAGTTTAGGGTCAGGGTAAGGATTTGGGTTAGGTTTAGGGTTAGGGTTAGCGTTAGAGTTAGGTTTAGGGTTAGCTTTAGTTTTGGTTAGGGTTAGGATTGGAATGAAGTTAGGGTAGGTTTAGGGTTATGGGTAGGGTGAAATTTTGGTTGAAGATGAGGGTTGGGTTTAGGGTTACGGTTAGAGTTATTGTTAGGGTTAGGTTTGAGTTTATGGTAGGATTAAAGTTAAGGTTAAGGTTAGGTTAGGGTTATGGTCAGGGTTAGGATTAGGCTTAGGGTGAGGGTTAGAATCAGAGTTATTGTAAGGGTTAGTTTTAGGGTTACAGGTGGGCCAAGGGTAAGGCTAGGGTTAGGTTTAGGGGTAGGGATAAGTTTAGAGTTAGGGTGAGCTTTAGGTTTGGCATAGGGTGAACTTTAAGATCGGGTGAGTGTTAGGGTTAGGGTTATGACTAAGGTTTGGTTGAGTTTTCAGGTTAGTGTTAAGATTCTTTCGTGTTAGGGTTAAGTTGACGGGTTTTGTTTAGTTTTAGGGTTAGTTTATAGATTTTAGGTTAGGGTTAAGTTTAGTGTTACGGTTAGGCTTGGGGTCACTGTTTGTGTTAGGCGTTGTGGTTGGGGTGAAGGTTAGGTTAAGGGTTAGGGTTGGGTAGGGTTAGGATTCTGGTTATGGTAAGGTGTTAGGGGTTAGAGTTTTAGTTTAGGGTTAGGGCTTGGGTGAGGGTACTTGTTAGTCATTGTGGTTCTGGTCATGGTTAGGTTTGGTTTAGGGTTAGGGGTAGGTTTATGATTAGGTTTAGGGTTGGTGTTTAGGTTAGGGTGAGAGTTAGGGTTAAGGTTTGGGTTAGGCTTTGGTGTCAGGGGTTAGGGTTTGGGTTAGAGTTAACATTCGGGCTTACGGGTTCAGCTTAATATTAGGATTAGGGAGAGCATTAGGGTTAGGGTTTGGGGATACGGTTAGGGGTTAGGGTGAGGGTTATGGTTAGTTTTACAGTTAAGGCGAGGGATTAGGGTAAGTGTTACGTTTAGGGTTAGAGTTAGGATTAGGTGTAGTTCAGGGTTAGGTGTAGCGTAAGATTTCGGTTTAGGTTCAGGTTTCGAATTAGAGTTAGTGTTTATTTAGGATCAAGGGTAGAGTTAGGGTTTGGGTTAGGGTTAGGTCTACGGTTAGGATTAGGATTAGGTCTAGGCTTAGGTTGAGGGCTAATGTAAGGCTGAGTTTTAGGGATAGAGGTGGAGCAGTGTTATGGTTAGAGTTTGGTTTAAGGTTAGGGTTTGGGTTAGGTTTAGGTTTAGGGTTAAGTTTAGGGTTAGGGTTGGATGAAGTTTAGGATGGGGTGAGGGTTATTTTTATGGTTAGGGCTAGAGTCGGATTTTGTGTTCAGGTTAGTGTTAAGGTTAGGTTTAGGGTTCGGGTAAGGTTTACGAGGTACGTTTAGCGTTATTGCTAGGTTTAGGTTCAGGGTTAGAGTGACATTTAGGTTCAGGGTGAGGGTTAAGATAAGGGTTAGGATTACGGTGAGGATTATACTTAGAGGTTAGGTTTAGGGTGTTAGGGTTAGGTTTATGGTTAGGGTAGGGTTAAGTTTAGGGTTAATGTCAGGGTTAGTGTTAGATTAGGGTTACTGTTTGTGTTTGGGTTAGGGTTAGGGATAAGTTTAGGGATTGCGTTAGGTTTAGGGGTGGGGATACGGTTAGGGGTTAGGGTGAGGGTTAGGGTTAGGTTTAGAGTTCAGGTGAGGGTTTAGGGTAAGCGTTATGGTAAGGGTCAGAGTTAGAGATAGGGTTAGGCTTAGGGTGAATTTTGAGTTAATAGTCAGGGTTAGGGTAAGGTTTAGGGTTAAGGTTAGAGTTAGGAATCAGATTAGTGTTAGGGTTAGTTTTAGGTTTAGGGTTAGGGTAGAGGCAAGGTTAGGGTTAAGGCTAGGATTACGCTCAAGGGTAGGGCTCGGTTAGGGTTAGGGCTCGGTTTAGGGTTAGAGTTAGTACTAGGGTTTAGGGTTAGGGTTAGGGTCAACTTTCGAGTTATTTTTAGGGATAGGGTTAGGGTAGAGTTAAGATTAGGGTTAGGGTAAAGGTTAGGTTTAGGTCAGGTTTAGGGTTAGGATTAGGGATAGGGTTAGATTTAGGGAAAGGGTTAGGGTTCGTGGGAGGGTTAGTGTTAGGTTTACAGTTAAGCTGATGATTTACGGTGTTACGGTTAGGGTCAGGGTTAGAGTTAGTGTTAGTTTTAGGTTTAGGGCTAGAGTGAGGGGATAGTTTAGGGTTAGGTTTAGTTTTAGGGTTAGGTTTAGGGTGAAGGTGAAGATTAGGGTTAGGGTAAATATTAGAGTTAGGTGTTTGGGGTATGGTTAGGATCAGGTTAGGGTTAGGTTTAGGGTTAGGATTAGGGTTAGGGTGAGAGTTGGGGGAGATTTAGTATTATGTTTAGTTTTAGGGTTAGGCTTGGGGTAAGGTTATGTTATGTGTGAGGGTTAGCGTTAGGGTTAGGGTTAGGGGTTTTGGATTCAGTTTAGGGTCAGGGTAAGGGTTTGGGTTAGGTTTAGGATTAGGGTTAGCGTTAGAGTTAGGTTTAGGGTTAGCTTTAGTTTTGGTTAGGGTTAGGATTGGAATGAAGTTAGGGTAGGTTTAGGGTTATGGGTAGGGTGAAATTTTGGTTGAAGATGAGGGTTGGGTTTAGGGTTACGGTTAGAGTTATTGTTAGGGTTAGGTTTGAGTTTATGGTAGGATTAAAGTTAGGGTTAAGGTTAGGTTAGGGTTATGGTCAGGGTTAGGATTAGGCTTAGGGTGAGGGTTAGGATCAGAGTTATTGTAAGGGTTAGTTTTAGGGTTACAGGTGGGCCAAGGGTAAGGCTAGGGTTAGGTTTAGGGGTAGGGATAAGTTTAGAGTTAGGGTGAGCTTTAGGTTTGGCATAGGGTGAACTTTAAGATCGGGTGAGTGTTAGGGTTAGGGTTATGACTAAGGTTTGGTTGAGTTTTCAGGTTAGTGTTAAGATTGCGTTTCGTGTTAGGGTTAAGTTTACGGGTTTTGTTTAGTTTTAGGGTTAGTTTATAGATTTTAGGTTAGGGTTAAGTTTAGTGTTACGGTTAGGCTTGGGGTCACTGTTTGTGTTAGGCGTTGTGGTTGGGGTGAAGGTTAGGTTTAGGGTTAGGGTTGGGTAGGGTTAGGATTCTGGTTATGGTAAGGTGTTAGGGGTTAGAGTTTTAGTTTAGGGTTAGGGCTTGGGTGAGGGTACTTGTTAGTCATTGTGGTTCTGGTCATGGTTAGGTTTGGTTTAGGGTTAGGGGTAGGTTTATGATTAGGTTTAGGGTTAGTATTTAGGTTAGGGTGAGAGTTAGGGTTAAGGTTTGGGTTAGGCTTTGGTGTCAGGGGTTAGGGTTTGGGTTAGAGTTAACATTCGGGCTTACGGGTTCAGCTTAATATTAGGATTAGGGAGAGCATTAGGGTTAGGGTTTGGGGATACGGTTAGGGGTTAGGGTGAGGGTTATGGTTAGTTTTACAGTTAAGGCGAGGGATTAGGGTAAGTGTTACGTTTAGGTTTAGAGTTAGGATTAGGTGTAGATCAGGGTTAGGTGTAGCGTAAGATTTCGGTTTAGGTTCAGGTTTCGAATTAGAGTTAGTGTTTATTTAGGATCAAGGGTAGAGTTAGGGTTTGGGTTAGGGTTAGGTCTACGGTTATTTTAGGATTAGGTCTAGGCTTAGGTTGAGGGCTAATGTAAGGCTGAGTTTTAGGGATACAGGTGGAGCAGTGTTATGGTTAGAGTTTGGTTTAAGGTTAGGGTTTGGGTTAGGTTTAGGTTTAGGGTTAAGTTTAGGGTTAGGGTTGGATGAAGTTTAGGATGGGGTGAGGGTTATTCTTATGGTTAGGGCTAGAGTCTGATTTTGTGTTCAGGTTAGTGTTAAGGTTAGGTTTAGGGTTCGGGTAAGGTTTACGAGGTACGTTTAGCGTTATTGCTAGGTTTAGGTTCAGGGTTAGAGTGACATTTAGGTTCAGGGTGAGGGTTAAGATAAGGGTTAGGATTAGGGTGAGGATTATACTTAGAGGTTAGGTTTAGGGTGTTAGGGTTAGGTTTATGGTTAGGGTAGGGTTAAGTTTAGGGTTAATGTCAGGGTTAGTGTTAGATTAGGGTTACTGTTTGTGTTTGGGTTAGGGTTAGGGATAAGTTTAGGGATTGCGTTAGGTTTAGGGGTGGGGATACGGTTAGGGGTTAGGGTGAGGGTTAGGGTTAGGTTTAGAGTTCAGGTGAGGGTTTAGGGTAAGGGTTATGGTAAGGGTCAGAGTTAGAGATAGGGTTAGGCTTAGGGTGAATTTTGAGTTAATAGTGAGGGTTAGGGTAAGGTTTAGGGTTAAGGTTAGAGTTAGGATTCAGATTAGTGTTAGGGTTAGTTTTAGGTTTAGGGTTAGGGTAGGGGCAAGGTTAGGGTTAAGGCTAGGATTACGCTCAAGGGTAGGGCTCGGTTAGGGTTAGGGCTCGGTTTAGGGTTAGAGTTAGTACTAGGGTTTAGGGTTAGGGTTAGGGTCAGCTTTCGAGTTATTGTTAGGGATAGGGTTAGGGTAGAGTTAAGATTAGGGTTAAGTGTAGGGTTAGGGTAAAGGTTAGGTTTAGGTCAGGTTTAGGGTTAGGATTAGGGATAGGGTTAGATTTAGGGAAAGGGTTAGGGTTCGTGGGAGGGTTAGTGTTAGGTTTACAGTTAAGCTGATGATTTACGGTGTTACGGTTAGGGTCAGGGTTAGAGTTAGTGTTAGTTTTAGGTTTAGGGCTAGAGTGAGGGGATAGTTTAGGGTTAGGTTTAGTTTTAGGGTTAGGTTTAGGGTGAAGGTGAAGATTAGGGTTAGGGTAAATATTAGAGTTAGGTGTTTGGGGTATGGTTAGGATCAGGTTAGGGTTAGGTTTAGGGTTAGGATTAGGGTTAGGGTGAGAGTTGGGGGAGATTTAGTATTATGTTTAGTTTTAGGGTTAGGCTTGGGGTAAGGTTATGTTATGTGTGAGGGTTAGCGTTAGGGTTAGGGTTAGGGGTTTTGGATTCAGTTTAGGGTCAGGGTAAGGATTTGGGTTAGGTTTAGGGTTAGGGTTAGCGTTAGAGTTAGGTTTAGGGTTAGCTTTAGTTTTGGTTAGGGTTAGGATTGGAATGAAGTTAGGGTAGGTTTAGGGTTATGGGTAGGGTGAAATTTTGGTTGAAG
This sequence comes from Loxodonta africana, assembly GCF_030014295.1. Lineage (NCBI taxonomy): Eukaryota > Metazoa > Chordata > Mammalia > Proboscidea > Elephantidae > Loxodonta > Loxodonta africana. The sequence goes on along the minus strand of NW_026974858.1, from coordinate 311,531 downwards.
ATGAGGGTTGGGTTTAGGGTTACGGTTAGAGTTATTGTTAGGGTTAGGTTTGAGTTTATGGTAGGATTAAAGTTAAGGTTAAGGTTAGGTTAGGGTTATGGTCAGGGTTAGGATTAGGCTTAGGGTGAGGGTTAGAATCAGAGTTATTGTAAGGGTTAGTTTTAGGGTTACAGGTGGGCCAAGGGTAAGGCTAGGGTTAGGTTTAGGGGTAGGGATAAGTTTAGAGTTAGGGTGAGCTTTAGGTTTGGCATAGGGTGAACTTTAAGATCGGGTGAGTGTTAGGGTTAGGGTTATGACTAAGGTTTGGTTGAGTTTTCAGGTTAGTGTTAAGATTCTTTCGTGTTAGGGTTAAGTTGACGGGTTTTGTTTAGTTTTAGGGTTAGTTTATAGATTTTAGGTTAGGGTTAAGTTTAGTGTTACGGTTAGGCTTGGGGTGACTGTTTGTGTTAGGCGTTGTGGTTGGGGTGAAGGTTAGGTTTAGGGTTAGGGTTGGGTAGGGTTAGGATTCTGGTTATGGTAAGGTGTTAGGGGTTAGAGTTTTAGTTTAGGGTTAGGGCTTGGGTGAGGGTACTTGTTAGTCATTGTGGTTCTGGTCATGGTTAGGTTTGGTTTAGGGTTAGGGGTAGGTTTATGATTAGGTTTAGGGTTAGTATTTAGGTTAGGGTGAGAGTTAGGGTTAAGGTTTGGGTTAGGCTTTGGTGTCAGGGGTTAGGGTTTGGGTTAGAGTTAACATTCGGGCTTACGGGCTCAGCTTAATATTAGGATTAGGGAGAGCATTAGGGTTAGGGTTTGGGGATACGGTTAGGGGTTAGGGTGAGGGTTATGGTTAGTTTTACAGTTAAGGCGAGGGATTAGGGTAAGTGTTACGTTTAGGGTTAGAGTTAGGATTAGGTGTAGTTCAGGGTTAGGTGTAGCGTAAGATTTCGGTTTAGGTTCAGGTTTCGAATTAGAGTTAGTGTTTATTTAGGATCAAGGGTAGAGTTAGGGTTTGGGTTCGGGTTAGGTCTACGGTTATTTTAGGATTAGGTCTAGGCTTAGGTTGAGGGCTAATGTAAGGCTGAGTTTTAGGGATAGAGGTGGAGCAGTGTTATGGTTAGAGTTTGGTTTAAGGTTAGGGTTTGGGTTAGGTTTAGGTTTAGGGTTAAGTTTAGGGTTAGGGTTGAATGAAGTTTAGGATGGGGTGAGGGTTATTCTTATGGTTAGGGCTAGAGTCGGATTTTGTGTTCAGGTTAGTGTTAAGGTTAGGTTTAGGGTTCGGGTAAGGTTTACGAGGTACGTTTAGCGTTATTGCTAGGTTTAGGTTCAGGGTTAGAGTGACATTTAGGTTCAGGGTGAGGGTTAAGATAAGGGTTAGGATTAGGGTGAGGATTATACTTAGAGGTTAGGTTTAGGGTGTTAGGGTTAGGTTTATGGTTAGGGTAGGGTTAAGTTTAGGGTTAATGTCAGGGTTAGTGTTAGATTAGGGTTACTGTTTGTGTTTGGGTTAGGGTTAGGGATAAGTTTAGGGATTGCGTTAGGTTTAGGGGTGGGGATACGGTTAGGGGTTAGGGTGAGGGTTAGGGTTAGGTTTAGAGTTCAGGTGAGGGTTTAGGGTAAGCGTTATGGTAAGGGTCAGAGTTAGAGATAGGGTTAGGCTTAGGGTGAATTTTGAGTTAATAGTCAGGGTTAGGGTAAGGTTTAGGGTTAAGGTTAGAGTTAGGAATCAGATTAGTGTTAGGGTTAGTTTTAGGTTTAGGGTTAGGGTAGAGGCAAGGTTAGGGTTAAGGCTAGGATTACGCTCAAGGGTAGGGCTCGGTTAGGGTTAGGGCTCGGTTTAGGGTTAGAGTTAGTACTAGGGTTTAGGGTTAGGGTTAGGGTCAACTTTCGAGTTATTGTTAGGGATAGGGTTAGGGTAGAGTTAAGATTAGGGTTAGGGTAAAGGTTAGGTTTAGGTCAGGTTTAGGGTTAGGATTAGGGATAGGGTTAGATTTAGGGAAAGGGTTAGGGTTCGTGGGAGGGTTAGTGTTAGGTTTACAGTTAAGCTGATGATTTACGGTGTTACGGTTAGGGTCAGGGTTAGAGTTAGTGTTAGTTTTAGGTTTAGGGCTAGAGTGAGGGGATAGTTTAGGGTTAGGTTTAGTTTTAGGGTTAGGTTTAGGGTGAAGGTGAAGATTAGGGTTAGGGTAAATATTAGAGTTAGGTGTTTGGGGTATGGTTAGGATCAGGTTAGGGTTAGGTTTAGGGTTAGGATTAGGGTTAGGGTGAGAGTTGGGGGAGATTTAGTATTATGTTTAGTTTTAGGGTTAGGCTTGGGGTAAGGTTATGTTATGTGTGAGGGTTAGCGTTAGGGTTAGGGTTAGGGGTTTTGGATTCAGTTTAGGGTCAGGGTAAGGGTTTGGGTTAGGTTTAGGGTTAGGGTTAGCGTTAGAGTTAGGTTTAGGGTTAGCTTTAGTTTTGGTTAGGGTTAGGATTGGAATGAAGTTAGGGTAGCTTTAGGGTTATGGGTAGGGTGAAATTTTGGTTGAAGATGAGGGTTGGGTTTAGGGTTACGGTTAGAGTTATTGTTAGGGTTAGGTTTGAGTTTATGGTAGGATTAAAGTTAGGGTTAAGGTTAGGTTAGGGTTATGGTCAGGGTTAGGATTAGGCTTAGGGTGAGGGTTAGGATCAGAGTTATTGTAAGGGTTAGTTTTAGGGTTACAGGTGGGCCAAGGGTAAGGCTAGGGTTAGGTTTAGGGGTAGGGATAAGTTTAGAGTTAGGGTGAGCTTTAGGTTTGGCATAGGGTGAACTTTAAGATCGGGTGAGTGTTAGGGTTAGGGTTATGACTAAGGTTTGGTTGAGTTTTCAGGTTAGTGTTAAGATTGCGTTTCGTGTTAGGGTTAAGTTGACGGGTTTTGTTTAGTTTTAGGGTTAGTTTATAGATTTTAGGTTAGGGTTAAGTTTAGTGTTATGGTTAGGCTTGGGGTCACTGTTTGTGTTAGGCGTTGTGGTTGGGGTGAAGGTTAGGTTTAGGGTTAGGGTTGGGTAGGGTTAGGATTCTGGTTATGGTAAGGTGTTAGGGGTTAGAGTTTTAGTTTAGGGTTAGGGCTTGGGTGAGGGTACTTGTTAGTCATTGTGGTTCTGGTCATGGTTAGGTTTGGTTTAGGGTTAGGGGTAGGTTTATGATTAGGTTTAGGGTTAGTATTTAGGTTAGGGTGAGAGTTAGGGTTAAGGTTTGGGTTAGGCTTTGGTGTCAGGGGTTAGGGTTTGGGTTAGAGTTAACATTCGGGCTTACGGGTTCAGCTTAATATTAGGATTAGGGAGAGCATTAGGGTTAGGGTTTGGGGATACGGTTAGGGGTTAGGGTGAGGGTTATGGTTAGTTTTACAGTTAAGGCGAGGGATTAGGGTAAGTGTTACGTTTAGGTTTAGAGTTAGGATTAGGTGTAGTTCAGGGTTAGGTGTAGCGTAAGATTTCGGTTTAGGTTCAGGTTTCGAATTAGAGTTAGTGTTTATTTAGGATCAAGGGTAGAGTTAGGGTTTGGGTTAGGGTTAGGTCTACGGTTATTTTAGGATTAGGTCTAGGCTTAGGTTGAGGGCTAATGTAAGGCTGAGTTTTAGGGATACAGGTGGAGCAGTGTTATGGTTAGAGTTTGGTTTAAGGTTAGGGTTTGGGTTAGGTTTAGGTTTAGGGTTAAGTTTAGGGTTAGGGTTGGATGAAGTTTAGGATGGGGTGAGGGTTATTCTTATGGTTAGGGCTAGAGTCTGATTTTGTGTTCAGGTTAGTGTTAAGGTTAGGTTTAGGGTTCGGGTAAGGTTTACGAGGTACGTTTAGCGTTATTGCTAGGTTTAGGTTCAGGGTTAGAGTGACATTTAGGTTCAGGGTGAGGGTTAAGATAAGGGTTAGGATTAGGGTGAGGATTATACTTAGAGGTTAGGTTTAGGGTGTTAGGGTTAGGTTTATGGTTAGGGTAGGGTTAAGTTTAGGGTTAATGTCAGGGTTAGTGTTAGATTAGGGTTACTGTTTGTGTTTGGGTTAGGGTTAGGGATAAGTTTAGGGATTGCGTTAGGTTTAGGGGTGGGGATACGGTTAGGGGTTAGGGTGAGGGTTAGGGTTAGGTTTAGAGTTCAGGTGAGGGTTTAGGGTAAGGGTTATGGTAAGGGTCAGAGTTAGAGATAGGGTTAGGCTTAGGGTGAATTTTGAGTTAATAGTGAGGGTTAGGGTAAGGTTTAGGGTTAAGGTTAGAGTTAGGATTCAGATTAGTGTTAGGGTTAGTTTTAGGTTTAGGGTTAGGGTAGGGGCAAGGTTAGGGTTAAGGCTAGGATTACGCTCAAGGGTAGGGCTCGGTTAGGGTTAGGGCTCGGTTTAGGGTTAGAGTTAGTACTAGGGTTTAGGGTTAGTGTTAGGGTCAGCTTTCGAGTTATTGTTAGGGATAGGGTTAGGGTAGAGTTAAGATTAGGGTTAAGTGTAGGGTTAGGGTAAAGGTTAGGTTTAGGTCAGGTTTAGGGTTAGGATTAGGGATAGGGTTAGATTTAGGGAAAGGGTTAGGGTTCGTGGGAGGGTTAGTGTTAGGTTTACAGTTAAGCTGATGATTTACGGTGTTACGGTTAGGGTCAGGGTTAGAGTTAGTGTTAGTTTTAGGTTTAGGGCTAGAGTGAGGGGATAGTTTAGGGTTAGGTTTAGTTTTAGGGTTAGGTTTAGGGTGAAGGTGAAGATTAGGGTTAGGGTAAATATTAGAGTTAGGTGTTTGGGGTATGGTTAGGATCAGGTTAGGGTTAGGTTTAGGGTTAGGATTAGGGTTAGGGTGAGAGTTGGGGGAGATTTAGTATTATGTTTAGTTTTAGGGTTAGGCTTGGGGTAAGGTTATGTTATGTGTGAGGGTTAGCGTTAGGGTTAGGGTTAGGGGTTTTGGGTTCAGTTTAGGGTCAGGGTAAGGGTTTGGGTTAGGTTTAGGGTTAGGGTTAGCGTTAGAGTTAGGTTTAGGGTTAGCTATAGTTTTGGTTAGGGTTAGGATTGGAATGAAGTTAGGGTAGGTTTAGGGTTATGGGTAGGGTGAAATTTTGGTTGAAGATGAGGGTTGGGTTTAGGGTTACGGTTAGAGTTATTGTTAGGGTTAGGTTTGAGTTTATGGTAGGATTAAAGTTAGGGTTAAGGTTAGGTTAGGTTTATGGTCAGGGTTAGGATTAGGCTTCGGGTGAGGGTTAGGATCAGAGTTATTGTAAGGGTTAGTTTTAGGGTTACAGGTGGGCCAAGGGTAAGGCTAGGGTTAGGTTTAGGGGTAGGGATAAGTTTAGAGTTAGGGTGAGCTTTAGGTTTGGCATAGGGTGAACTTTAAGATCGGGTGAGTGTTAGGGTTAGGGTTATGACTAAGGTTTGGTTGAGTTTTCAGGTTAGTGTTAAGATTGTGTTTCGTGTTAGGGTTAAGTTTACGGGTTTTGTTTAGTTTTAGGGTTAGTTTATAGATTTTAGGTTAGGGTTAAGTTTAGTGTTACGGTTAGGCTTGGGGTCACTGTTTGTGTTAGGCGTTGTGGTTGGGGTGAAGGTTAGGTTTAGGGTTAGGGTTGGGTAGGGTTAGGATTCTGGTTATGGTAAGGTGTTAGGGGTTAGAGTTTTAGTTTAGGGTTAGGGCTTGGGTGAGGGTACTTGTTAGTCATTGTGGTTCTGGTCATGGTTAGGTTTGGTTTAGGGTTAGTGGTAGGTTTATGATTAGGTTTAGGGTTAGTGTTTAGGTTAGGGTGAGAGTTAGGGTTAAGGTTTGGGTTAGGCTTTGGTGTCAGGGGTTAGGGTTTGGGTTAGAGTTAACATTCGGGCTTACGGGTTCAGCTTAATATTAGGATTACGGAGAGCATTAGGGTTAGGGTTCGGGGATACGGTTAGGGGTTAGGGTGAGGGTTATGGTTAGTTTTACAGTTAAGGCGAGGGATTAGGGTAAGTGTTACGTTTAGGGTTAGAGTTAGGATTAGGTGTAGTTCAGGGTTAGGTGTAGCGTAAGATTTCGGTTTAGGTTCAGGTTTCGAATTAGAGTTAGTGTTTATTTAGGATCAAGGGTAGAGTTAGGGTTTGGGTTAGGGTTAGGTCTACGGTTATTTTAGGATTAGGTCTAGGCTTAGGTTGAGGGCTAATGTAAGGCTGAGTTTTAGGGATAGAGGTGGAGCAGTGTTATGGTTAGAGTTTGGTTTAAGGTTAGGGTTTGGGTTAGGTTTAGGTTTAGGGTTAAGTTTAGGGTTAGGGTTGGATGAAGTTTAGGATGGGGTGAGGGTTATTCTTATGGTTAGGGCTAGAGTCGGATTTTGTGTTCAGGTTAGTGTTAAGGTTAGGTTTAGGGTTCGGGTAAGGTTTACGAGGTACGTTTAGCGTTATTGCTAGGTTTAGGTTCAGGGTTAGAGTGACATTTAGGTTCAGGGTGAGGGTTAAGATAAGGGTTAGGATTACGGTGAGGATTATACTTAGAGGTTAGGTTTAGGGTGTTAGGGTTAGGTTTATGGTTAGGGTAGGGTTAAGTTTAGGGTTAATGTCAGGTTTAGTGTTAGATTAGGGTTACTGTTTGTGTTTGGGTTAGGGTTAGGGATAAGTTTAGGGATTGCGTTAGGTTTAGGGGTGGGGATACGGTTAGGGGTTAGGGTGAGGGTTAGGGTTAGGTTTAGAGTTCAGGTGAGGGTTTAGGGTAAGCGTTATGGTAAGGGTCAGAGTTAGAGATAGGGTTAGGCTTAGGGTGAATTTTGAGTTAATAGTGAGGGTTAGGGTAAGGTTTAGGGTTAAGGTTAGAGTTAGGAATCAGATTAGTGTTAGGGTTAGTTTTAGGTTTAGGGTTAGGGTAGAGGCAAGGTTAAGGTTAAGGCTAGGATTACGCTCAAGGGTAGGGCTCGGTTAGGGTTAGGGCTCGGTTTAGGGTTAGAGTTAGTACTAGGGTTTAGGGTTAGGGTTAGGGTCAGCTTTCGAGTTATTGTTAGGGATAGGGTTAGGGTAGAGTTAAGATTAGGGTTAAGTGTAGGGTTAGGGTAAAGGTTAGGTTTAGGTCAGGTTTAGGGTTAGGATTAGGGATAGGGTTAGATTTAGGGAAAGGGTTAGGGTTCGTGGGAGGGTTAGTGTTAGGTTTAGAGTTAAGCTGATGATTTACGGTGTTACGGTTAGGGTCAGGGTTAGAGTTAGTGTTAGTTTTAGGTTTAGGGCTAGAGTGAGGGGATAGTTTAGGGTTAGGTTTAGTTTTAGGGTTAGGTTTAGGGTGAAGGTGAAGATTAGGGTTAGGGTAAATATTAGAGTTAGGTGTTTGGGGTATGGTTAGGATCAGGTTAGGGTTAGGTTTAGGGTTAGGATTAGGGTTAGGGTGAGAGTTGGGGGAGATTTAGTATTATGTTTAGTTTTAGGGTTAGGCTTGGGGTAAGGTTATGTTATGTGTGAGGGTTAGCGTTAGGGTTAGGGTTAGGGGTTTTGGATTCAGTTTAGGGTCAGGGTAAGGATTTGGGTTAGGTTTAGGGTTAGGGTTAGCGTTAGAGTTAGGTTTAGGGTTAGCTTTAGTTTTGGTTAGGGTTAGGATTGGAATGAAGTTAGGGTAGGTTTAGGGTTATGGGTAGGGTGAAATTTTGGTTGAAGATGAGGGTTGGGTTTAGGGTTAGGGTTAGAGTTATTGTTAGGGTTAGGTTTGAGTTTATGGTAGGATTAAAGTTAGGGTTAAGGTTAGGTTAGGGTTATGGTCAGGGTTAGGATTAGGCTTAGGGTGAGGGTTAGGATCAGAGTTATTGTAAGGGTTAGTTTTAGGGTTACAGGTGGGCCAAGGGTAAGGCTAGGGTTAGGTTTAGGGGTAGGGATAAGTTTAGAGTTAGGGTGAGCTTTAGGTTTGGCATAGGGTGAACTTTAAGATCGGGTGAGTGTTAGGGTTAGGGTTATGACTAAGGTTTGGTTGAGTTTTCAGGTTAGTGTTAAGATTCTTTCGTGTTAGGGTTAAGTTGACGGGTTTTGTTTAGTTTTAGGGTTAGTTTATAGATTTTAGGTTAGGGTTAAGTTTAGTGTTACGGTTAGGCTTGGGGTCACTGTTTGTGTTAGGCGTTGTGGTTGGGGTGAAGGTTAGGTTTAGGGTTAGGGTTGGGTAGGGTTAGGATTCTGGTTATGGTAAGGTGTTAGGGGTTAGAGTTTTAGTTTAGGGTTAGGGCTTGGGTGAGGGTACTTGTTAGTCATTGTGGTTCTGGTCATGGTTAGGTTTGGTTTAGGGTTAGGGGTAGGTTTATGATTAGGTTTAGGGTTAGTATTTAGGTTAGGGTGAGAGTTAGGGTTAAGGTTTGGGTTAGGCTTTGGTGTCAGGGGTTAGGGTTTGGGTTAGAGTTAACATTCGGGCTTACGGGTTCAGCTTAATATTAGGATTAGGGAGAGCATTAGGGTTAGGGTTTGGGGATACGGTTAGGGGTTAGGGTGAGGGTTATGGTTAGTTTTACAGTTCAGGCGAGGGATTAGGGTAAGTGTTACGTTTAGGGTTAGAGTTAGGATTAGGTGTAGTTCAGGGTTAGGTGTAGCGTAAGATTTCGGTTTAGGTTCAGGTTTCGAATTAGAGTTAGTGTTTATTTAGGATCAAGGGTAGAGTTAGGGTTTGGGTTAGGGTTAGGTCTACGGTTATTTTAGGATTAGGTCTAGGCTTAGGTTGAGGGCTAATGTAAGGCTGAGTTTTAGGGATAGAGGTGGAGCAGTGTTATGGTTAGAGTTTGGTTTAAGGTTAGGGTTTGGGTTAGGTTTAGGTTTAGGGTTAAGTTTAGGGTTAGGGTTGGATGAAGTTTAGGATGGGGTGAGGGTTATTCTTATGGTTAGGGCTAGAGTCGGATTTTGTGTTCAGGTTAGTGTTAAGGTTAGGTTTAGGGTTCGGGTAAGGTTTACGAGGTACGTTTAGCGTTATTGCTAGGTTTAGGTTCAGGGTTAGAGTGACATTTAGGTTCAGGGTGAGGGTTAAGATAAGGGTTAGGATTAGGGTGAGGATTATACTTAGAGGTTAGGTTTAGGGTGTTAGGGTTAGGTTTATGGTTAGGGTAGGGTTAAGTTTAGGGTTAATGTCAGGGTTAGTGTTAGATTAGGGTTACTGTTTGTGTTTGGGTTAGGGTTAGGGATAAGTTTAGGGATTGCGTTAGGTTTAGGGGTGGGGATACGGTTAGGGGTTAGGGTGAGGGTTAGGGTTAGGTTTAGAGTTCAGGTGAGGGTTTAGGGTAAGGGTTATGGTAAGGGTCAGAGTTAGAGATAGGGTTAGGCTTAGGGTGAATTTTGAGTTAATAGTCAGGGTTAGGGTAAGGTTTAGGGTTAAGGTTAGAGTTAGGATTCAGATTAGTGTTAGGGTTAGTTTTAGGTTTAGGGTTAGGGTAGGGGCAAGGTTAGGGTTAAGGCTAGGATTACGCTCAAGGGTAGGGCTCGGTTAGGGTTAGGGCTCGGTTTAGGGTTAGAGTTAGTACTAGGGTTTAGGGTTAGGGTTAGGGTCAACTTTCGAGTTATTGTTAGGGATAGGGTTAGGGTAGAGTTAAGATTAGGGTTAGGGTAAAGGTTAGGTTTAGGTCAGGTTTAGGGTTAGGATTAGGGATAGGGTTAGATTTAGGGAAAGGGTTAGGGTTCGTGGGAGGGTTAGTGTTAGGTTTACAGTTAAGCTGATGATTTACGGTGTTACGGTTAGGGTCAGGGTTAGAGTTAGTGTTAGTTTTAGGTTTAGGGCTAGAGTGAGGGGATAGTTTAGGGTTAGGTTTAGTTTTAGGGTTAGGTTTAGGGTGAAGGTGAAGATTAGGGTTAGGGTAAATATTAGAGTTAGGTGTTTGGGGTATGGTTAGGATCAGGTTAGGGTTAGGTTTAGGGTTAGGATTAGGGTTAGGGTGAGAGTTGGGGGAGATTTAGTATTATGTTTAGTTTTAGGGTTAGGCTTGGGGTAAGGTTATGTTATGTGTGAGGGTTAGCGTTAGGGTTAGGGTTAGGGGTTTTGGATTCAGTTTAGGGTCAGGGTAAGGGTTTGGGTTAGGTTTAGGGTTAGGGTTAGCGTTAGAGTTAGGTTTAGGGTTAGCTTTAGTTTTGGTTAGGGTTAGGATTGGAATGAAGTTAGGGTAGGTTTAGGGTTATGGGTAGGGTGAAATTTTGGTTGAAGATGAGGGTTGGGTTTAGGGTTACGGTTAGAGTTATTGTTAGGGTTAGGTTTGAGTTTATGGTAGGATTAAAGTTAGGGTTAAGGTTAGGTTAGGGTTATGGTCAGGGTTAGGATTAGGCTTAGGCTGAGGGTTAGGATCAGAGTTATTGTAAGGGTTAGTTTTAGGGTTACAGGTGGGCCAAGGGTAAGGCTAGGGTTAGGTTTAGGGGTAGGGATAAGTTTAGAGTTAGGGTGAGCTTTAGGTTTGGCATAGGGTGAACTTTAAGATCGGGTGAGTGTTAGGGTTAGGGTTATGACTAAGGTTTGGTTGAGTTTTCAGGTTAGTGTTAAGATTGCGTTTCGTGTTAGGGTTAAGTTTACGGGTTTTGTTTAGTTTTAGGGTTACTTTATAGATTTTAGGTTAGGGTTCAGTTTAGTGTTACGGTTAGGCTTGGGGTCACTGTTTGTGTTAGGCGTTGTGGTTGGGGTGAAGGTTAGGTTTAGGGTTAGGGTTGGGTAGGGTTAGGATTCTGGTTATGGTAAGGTGTTAGGGGTTAGAGTTTTAGTTTAGGGTTAGGGCTTGGGTGAGGGTACTTGTTAGTCATTGTGGTTCTGGTCATGGTTAGGTTTGGTTTAGGGTTAGGGGTAGGTTTATGATTAGGTTTAGGGTTAGTATTTAGGTTAGGGTGAGAGTTAGGGTTAAGGTTTGGGTTAGGCTTTGGTGTCAGGGGTTAGGGTTTGGGTTAGAGTTAACATTCGGGCTTACGGGTTCAGCTTAATATTAGGATTAGGGAGAGCATTAGGGTTAGGGTTTGGGGATACGGTTAGGGGTTAGGGTGAGGGTTATGGTTAGTTTTACAGTTAAGGCGAGGGATTAGGGTAAGTGTTACGTTTAGGGTTAGAGTTAGGATTAGGTGTAGTTCAGGGTTAGGTGTAGCGTAAGATTTCGGTTTAGGTTCAGGTTTCGAATTAGAGTTAGTGTTTATTTAGGATCAAGGGTAGAGTTAGGGTTTGGGTTAGGGTTAGGTCTACGGTTATTTTAGGATTAGGTCTAGGCTTAGGTTGAGGGCTAATGTAAGGCTGAGTTTTAGGGATACAGGTGGAGCAGTGTTATGGTTAGAGTTTGGTTTAAGGTTAGGGTTTGGGTTAGGTTTAGGTTTAGGGTTAAGTTTAGGGTTAGGGTTGGATGAAGTTTAGGATGGGGTGAGGGTTATTCTTATGGTTAGGGCTAGAGTCTGATTTTGTGTTCAGGTTAGTGTTAAGGTTAGGTTTAGGGTTCGGGTAAGGTTTACGAGGTACGTTTAGCGTTATTGCTAGGTTTAGGTTCAGGGTTAGAGTGACATTTAGGTTCAGGGTGAGGGTTAAGATAAGGGTTAGGATTAGGGTGAGGATTATACTTAGAGGTTAGGTTTAGGGTGTTAGGGTTAGGTTTATGGTTAGGGTAGGGTTAAGTTTAGGGTTAATGTCAGGGTTAGTGTTAGATTAGGGTTACTGTTTGTG